>NC_043977.1:3200128-3300128 GCF_902148855.1 Sphaeramia orbicularis | reverse complement strand
CACAGAAAAATACAGTTAAAATCCATTTGCAACAAATGTATCATAGTTTCACAAATATTTCTTTTCTATTTGAGATTAATCTGTTAATTTAAAGTTTAATGCTGTAAAAAAAAAAAAAAAATATATATATATATATATATATATATATATATATATATACAGTACAGGCCAAAAGTTTGGACACACCTTCTCATTCTTCGCATTTTCTTTATTTTCATGACTATTTTCATTGTAGATTCTCACTGAAGGCATCAAAACTATGAATGAACACATGTGGAATTATGTACTTAACAAAAAAGTGTGAAATAACTGAAAACATCTCTTATATTCTAGTTTCTTCAAAGTATCCACCCTTAGCTCTGATGACTGCCTTGCACACCCTTGGCATTCTCTTGATGAGCTTCCAGAGGTAGTCACCTGAAATGGTTTCCACTTCATAGCTGTGCCTTGTCAGGGTTACTTAGTGGAATTTCTTGCCTTATTGATGGGGTTGGGACCATCAGTTGTGTTGTGCAGAAGTCAGGTTGATGCACAGCTGACAGCCCTATTGGACAACTGTTAGAATGCATATTATGGCGAGAACCAATCAGCTAAGTAAAGACAAACGAGTGGCCATCATTACTTTAAGAAATGAAGGTCAGTCAGTCTAGAACATTTCAAAAACTTTGAATGCGTCCCCAAGTGCAGTCGCAAAAACCATCAAGCGCTCCAACGAAACTGGCTCACATGAGGACCGCCCCAGGAAAGGAAGACCAAGAGTCACCTCTGATGCTGAAGATAAGTTCATCTGAGTCACCAGCCTCAGAAATCGCAAATTAACAGCAGCTCAGATTAGAGACCAGATGAATACCACACAGAGCTCTAGCAGCAGACACATCTCTACAACAACTGTTAAGAGGAGACTGCGTGAATCAGGCCTTCATGGTCAAACAGCTGCTAGGAAACCACTGCTCAGGAGAGGCAACAAACACAAGAGATTTATTTGGGCCAAGAAACCCAAGGAATGGACATTAGACCAGTGGAAATCTGTGCTTTGGTCTGATGAGTCCAAATTTCAGATCTTTGGATCCAACCGCCGTGTCTTTGTGCGACGCAGAAAAGGTGAACGGATGGATGCTACATGCCTGGTTCCCACCGTGAAGCATGGAGGGGGAGGTGTGATGGTGTGGGGGTGCTTTGCTGGTGACGCTGTTGGGGATTTATTCAAGATTGAAGGCAACCTGAATCAGCATGGCTACCACAGCATCCTGAAGTGACATGCCATTCCATCCGGTCTGCGTTTAGTTGGACCATCATTTATGTTTCAACAGGACAATGACCCCAAACACACCTCCAGGCTGTGTGAGGGATATTTGACCAAGAAGGAGAGTGATGGAGTGCTGCGCCAGATGACCTGGCCTCCACAGTCACCGGACCTGAACCCAATCCAGATGGTTTGGGGTGAGCTGGACCGCAGAGTGAAGGCAAAAGGACCAACAAGTGCTAAGCATCTGTGGGAACTTCTTCAAGACTGTTAGGAAACCATTTCAGGTGACTACCTCTGGAAGCTCATCAAGAGAATGGCAAGAGTGTGCAGAACAGTCATCAGAGCTAAGGGTGGCTACTTTGAAGAAACTAGAATATAAGAGATGTTTTCAGTTATTTCACACTTTTTTGGTAAGTACATAATTCCACATGTGTTCATTCATAGTTTTGATGCCTTCAGTGAGAATCTACAATGAAAATAGTCATGAAAATAAAGAAAATGCAAAGAATGAGAAGGTGTGTCCAAACTTTTGGCCTGTACTGTATGTATATATATATATATATATATATATATGTGTGTGTGTGTGTGTGTGTGTGTGTGTGTGTATATATATATATATATGTGTTGAAGCCAGATAAAATTACTGACAATTAACGGTAACAGAAGTATTTGTTCTGTCAGTTTAATCAGACTTGTTTGTTAATTGACAAATATCTTGTGTAATTACAGGAGGTTTCACAACAAAAATGTTGAATAAATGTATTTTTTTGAATGTATAACATGTATAAGCACTGATAAACTGTCCAAATACAGTTTTTATCAGTGGATTGGACAACTGAGTCTCATTGAAAATTATTTATATATGTATTTATAGGGAGTTTGATTGTTTTAATACATGTAAATATTCTTTATTAAACATTAAAAAGTTAAAAAAAAAAAAAAAAAAAAAAAAGAGCAAAATCTCATGTGAAGTTAGGGCAAAAAACTGCATTTTAATAATGGAAAATTACTGTATTTTTATGAGATGGCTATTTTCTGTTATTTAACAGTATTTTTTCGACACCCCTGCTGCTGGAATAATACCGTTTTTTTACATTTTTTTTTGTTTTGTTTTGTTTTTTACAGTGCTTTTAGCTGTGAGTGTCAGCGTCTGTGTATGAATTTAAACAGAAGCAGTGGGTGACACATGACAGCTGTCATCCATGTACGTCTGTAGTCCACCTGTGGTCATCCATGTACGTCTGTAGTCCACCTGTGGTCATCCATGTACGTCTGTAGTCCACCTGTGGTCATCCATGTACGTCTGTAGTCCACCTGTGGTCATCCATGTACGTCTGTAGTCCACCTGTGGTCATCCGTGTTGGTCTGTAGTCCACCTGTGGTCATCCATGTACGTCTGTAGTCCACCTGTGGTCATCCATGTACGTCTGTAGTCCACCTGTGGTCATCCATGTACGTCTGTAGTCCACCTGTGGTCATCCGTGTTGGTCTGTAGTCCACCTGTGGTCATCCATGTACGTCTGTAGTCCACCTGTGGTCATCCATGTACGTCTGTAGTCCACCTGTGGTCATCCGTGTTGGTCTGTAGTCCACCTGTGGTCATTCATGTACGTCTGTAGTCCACCTGTGGTCATCCATGTACATCTGTAGTCCACCTGTGGTCATTCATGTACATCTGTAGTCCACCTGTGGTCATCCGTGTTGGTCTGTAGTCCACCTGTGGTCATTCATGTACGTCTGTAGTCCACCTGTGGTCATCCATGTACGTCTGTAGTCCACCTGTGGTCATCCATGTACGTCTGTAGTCCACCTGTGGTCATCTGTGTTGGTCTGTAGTCCACCTGTGGTCATCCATGTACATCTGTAGTCCACCTGTGGTCATCTGTGTTGGTCTGTAGTCCACCTGTGGTCATCCATGTACATCTGTAGTCCACCTGTGGTCATCTGTGTTGGTCTGTAGTCCACCTGTGGTCATCCGTGTTGGTCTGTAGTCCACCTGTGGTCATCCATGTTGGTCTGTAGTCCACCTGCGGTCATCCATGTTGGTCTGTAGTCCACCTGTGGTCATCCATGTACATCTGTAGTCCACCTGTGGTCATCTGTGTTGGTCTGTAGTCCACCTGTGGTCATCCATGTTGGTCTGTAGTCCACCTGTGGTCATCCATGTTGGTCTGTAGTCCACCTGTGGTCATCTGTGTTGGTCTGTAGTCCACCTGTGGTCATCCATGTTGGTCTGTAGTCCACCTGTGGTCATCCATGTTGGTCTGTAGTCCACCTGTGGTCATCCGTGTTGGTCTGTAGTCCACCTGTGGTCATCTGTGTTGGTCTGTAGTCCACCTGTGGTCATCCATGTACATCTGTAGTCCACCTGTGGTCATCTGTGTTGGTCTGTAGTCCACCTGTGGTCATCCGTGTTGGTCTGTAGTCCACCTGTGGTCATCCATGTTGGTCTGTAGTCCACCTGTGGAGGACGGAGGGACAGACGGACGAGGACAGCAGTGGACAGGAGACAGATGAGTGACATACTGTGGAAGAGGACAACAGGTAAGGAGAACAAACAGAACTGTGCATAGAACAAACCCAAAGGGTTCCATCTGACCTCTGACCTCTGACCTTAGAACGACTGAAAGGGTTCTACACTGGAAAAAAATTTAATCTGACCAAGATCCTTTTCACTTGTTCCACTGACAGATGTTTTAGCTTGAATTAGCCGAAGTAAAAACTAAATGTGCCAGTGGAACAGGTGAAAATGCTCTTGTTCAGATGGGTGTAAATCAGATTTTCCAGATCTATTGTCTCTAAACCAGTTCTTCTATCTGACTGAACAGTTCCTCTGTAGGTGATTCTGTCTGATTTAAGTGTGATCAGATATTTGGAACAGAAATGAGACAAACACACTTGGTCAGGTTTAGTTTTTTACAGTGTATCTGACGTCATCCTCACTGTAACTGTGTGTTTTTAACTTGTCTCTTTTCCGTGTTTGTAAAACGCTGTGAATCGCCCTCTGTGTGAACTGTACTGTACTTATAAATCTGCCTGATCTAAATAAAGGAAAAACAACTAGGATGCAGTTTATTCTGAGACGCAGACTCATCTCATGAAATTGCATTGTATGTGACGCCAGTTTATTGCATTTGGCGTGCTTTACGTACGCATTTTCATCCTTTCGCGTGTTATTTTACAACATTTGATGGCGTGTCAATGCGCTGGCCGCTAATGACGTTAATTGCTAACTGCTAACCCCTAACCCTAACTGCAAACCCTAACCAGTAATCGTGCTAGCCGCTAACCGTTAACCCTAAACCTTACCCTAACCCTAAACCTAAACGAGCTAGCTGCTAATCACACTAATGGCGTGTAATTTTATACAGCGTAAATATATACGCTGAAAGCTTATAGTACATGCAGAAAACAGACCAATTAAAAGTGGTATGTTATCTGTACAGAATTCATGATATCACGTTGTGAGACTAAAGAAGCATCATGTTCTGTAAAAAATGTTTGGTTTAAATTACAGACTAATCTCGTGAAATCACGTATGTCACACCAGTTCTTATGGCATTTGGCGAGCTGTACGTACGCATTTTCATCCTTTCATGTTTTATTCAACGCCATTTGCTCACGTGTCAGTTTACGCCAAGACCTTCAGCTCACATATCCATCACTCCTAACCCTAAACCTAAACCTTCCTGCTAACCGTGTGGTATGTGACGCAGCATGAACATACATGTGGAAAGCTTATAATGCGTACAGAAAACACACCAATTCAAAGTGGAGCGTATATTCATGATATCACGTTCAGGCTGATGACGTTCATTTTGTCTTCTGTTCGTGTAATCATCCTTTTCTTTTTTCTTTTGTTCAGCTGATAAATGACACGTCAGCAGCACATTTCTGCAGAAGACTGGAGTCACAGAGAAACTGTCAAACAGGTAAGAGCTAAAAACTGTACCTAGTCTGAACAAAAGGAAACAGAAAAGTATGATATCATGTTGTTAAACTGTTTTCTTTGTTTCCAAAATGCCTCAGAGATGGTTTGGACTTCATTTCTTTCAATTTTTTATTTTTATTTTTATTTTATTTTTTTTTATCATGACTCTGATTTTAAATGTTCTTCCTCTAAACGTCTCTAATATTTTTCCTGCTCTGACTGTAAATAATCATTTTCGTCCTCATCTAACCATCTGCTGTCATCACATCTGACTGAGGAAGAAAAATCTACCATTAAACTACAGTCAAATAGTGGTGTTTGTGTGTCTGATCCTCCTGAACAGGACATCTGACAGCTGAAGACATGATGTGTCCACATATTTATGTCCATATAGTTTAGAAACATTAAAGTAGATGGTTACATCTGGAAGAAAATGATTATTTACTGTCAGAGTATATGGAAATATTTAGGAAATTTAGAAGTAGAACATTTAAAATCAGTCATGAATCACTTTTCCACTGGACATCTGCACAAAACTTTACCGATATTTACCAAATGTCGAAAAAACAGAAGTGCATATCGATTTTTCCATTAAATCGCAAATGCAATAATTTGTTTATTTATTATTGTTAGATGACATGAGAAGTCATTCCATAAACATGGCGACGAACGTAAATATGGTGTTGATTTACAGATATATTCAGTATTATTCTATATTCCCCCTCTGTCTGCTACTAAAATAAAAAAAATGATTGGGTTTCCTGGTGTGTCCACATACACACACGTTTGCTTTTGAACTCTTTTTCTCTTGATGTAACGTCCGTCGACATCCTTTTTTTTAATTCACGTCACTCTCATTGTGGAAAAAAGTCTTTCCATTGCAGTTTTGCATGACATGCCAATTGCTCAGTCCTTGAAAAACCACCTCTTCCCAGCACAAAAACGTTTAATTGGAAAATTAGAGTTTTGGCAAAATTTTGTTTTGTTGTTTTGTTTGGTAAATTTTTATGCGCAAGTTATATTCATGCAGTTTGAGGGTAAATGGAAAAGCAACAACAGATTAAAAAAAAAAAAAGAAAGTGTTGATATAAATTCAGTCCAAACCATCTCTGAGTCATGTTGGAAACAAATATAACACTTTAACCCAAACGAACCAATGCACTGCTATCTATCCCATAATATAAAACTATACTCTGACATTAGTCCTCTCTGTTCCTGTTAGAAACACACTTTTATCCACATGGAGTTTAGAAGTGTTTGTCTCCTTTGGTTTTCTGTGTAGGTGAAAGGACAGACTCCGTGCACCTCCCACCAAAAGCCTCATCTGTTTTTCCACATAGTTTGTTTCCTTATCTAATAGGAATGACAAGAAAGAAAAAAAATCCCTCCTTGGAGAGAGGCTTTCACTCCTTTTCATTCCCATCAAGTGCTTTGGGTGCGGGGCGCCCTCTCAGCTGGGATAAGGTTATCTGGAATGGATGGAGTCCTAGGAGAGCCACTATTGATCCAGTCCACAATTTCACACAAAGCTCGACATCCACCATAAAAATGTTGGCAGAAATACCGTCATTGCTTCTCATTTGGGGCTTAACACCGAGTCCTCAGGAGGAGCCGGCCAATAGCTTTACTTCCTCCA
Organism: Sphaeramia orbicularis; assembly: GCF_902148855.1. Classification (NCBI taxonomy): domain Eukaryota; kingdom Metazoa; phylum Chordata; class Actinopteri; order Kurtiformes; family Apogonidae; genus Sphaeramia; species Sphaeramia orbicularis. The sequence continues at coordinate 3,293,315 of NC_043977.1, read as the reverse complement.
TATTCAGCCTCCCTTTGGGCCATATCGTAAATGTCATCATATGCAAAGAAGGATTTCTGAATGCCCGGCTGTATAAATGGAGCTGAAACGGCTGAGCACTCAGTCCTTTATCACTCCAAATGCCCCCCCCCCCCCCCCAACCCTCCCCACTCACCCCCCCACCCACACCTGCACGCCACCGCACCGCCTGCACTCCGGAATAACCTTGGCGTTTAATTTAGCCTAATTAGTGACACTTACGTAACTTTCTTTTTGATGTCGCTTAAACCAACCACTGTCAGTTAGGAAGGTTGATGAGAGATTAATGAAAATCACAAATAAATGGGTTTAAACTGCAAAGCACGCATCTGGAATTTTCCACTGTTAAAGATCATCAAACATGTTTAAAGGGACGTCAGCCTCGTCTGTCTGGAATAATAATTTATAGCACAACAAAGTTTCACTGTCTCGTTCAAATTTCTCCCCACTCCGTTCCCTCCTCCTCCTGTTTGGCTTTAAAAACGTAAAAAAAAAACACAAAAGGTGAGTCGAATCTGCATTTCAATTAAACAATCTGGAAACAAAAACACTCTGTGACATTTCATTCCCTTCGGTCGGTTCCTGCTCGACTTTGTCACTGCAGGTTTTTTCTTTTTTTTTTTTTTTTTTTCACTCAGTGATGGATGAAAGAGTCATGAGAATCTCACATGGAATGATGTGACCTTGAGAATTACAGTAATTTATTCTCAGAAACTAGCGCAAGGATTCATATATTAACGTCAGCGGGGTCAGAAATCACACTTAAGGGCATAAAGCAGCGAGTTTTATTTGTATGGGATGTATTTAATTGAAACAGGGCGACCAGAACAGAGGAGGAGGTGAAGCTCAGCACAAGGTTTCCAGGTTTTTACGACATAAACACACTGTCGCTACGGCAACGTGAGCAAATGAATCATCACATTTCATTCAGTGTTTGAGCGGAGTTACGCTAATGCCTAAATACAGCAGGTGGCCATTAAAAATAATGAGGAGAACACATTGTATTATAGTGTTTTGAGTGGGCTGCCATGGCACATATATACATATGTATGCACAAACGCATCATTCATTCATCGCTGTGGCTCCTGCAGCTGAACTCAGACCCTTTATCGACCTCAAGCATCTGACAGAAGTTTGTCAACTTTTATAATGCACGTTACAGATGCATTTTGTGCCCACTTATGAAACAAAGTGTCCGTATATTACCCCTCTATCTCCTACTAAATTCTAAAAGGATGGGGTTTCCACAGCAAGGTTATTATCGTTAACAAAAACTAACGAAATGACGAAAACTAGTATTGTAAAAACATTTTCATTAACTGAAATAAATAAAAACTATAATTAAAAGAAAAAAAACGAGAACTAACTGAAACTGTATTGTGTGTTTACAAAACTAACTAAAACGGATAAAAATTATGGATAAAATTCCCTTCGTTTTCATCTTTGTCAATGTCGGATTGATACAAAATCGATTTATTTCGCTCTAGCAATTTTCTGTGCTGTCTCCATACGATACTTTTTGCTCCGTCACTTGTGTTCACTTGTGGTTTCCAGTCGTCTTCTGGTCCCCACTCTACCTGGAAACATGGAGACTAAAGCAGCAGAGTCCTGTCTGGGATTGATTTGAATAGGAGCACAGAGAAGAAGAGAAAAGAGACCACTGAACTACAACTGAACTACAACTGAACTACAACTGAACTACAACTAAACTACAACTAAACTACCACTGAACTACAACTGAACTACAACTAAGTATTTAGAAAAAAATTAAAACTAATAAAAACTGCCAAACCTGCTCTAAAAATTACTCAAAATGAACTGAGTTAGAGAAAAACAAGTCAAAACTAGAAAAGCACTCGGAGAGCACAGACCCCAAGGCAGATCAGTGCCCACCACCACCACCACCAAAGTTTCATCATTTGTTCCTTGTGCCAGTATCAACATTTCCTGAAATTTTCATCCAAATCCGTCCATAACTTTTTGAGTTATCTTGCACATGGACAGACAGACAGACAGACAGACAGACAGTCAGACAGACACACAGACAGACAGACAGTCAGTCAGACAGACAGACAGACAGTCAGACAGACAGACAGACAGACAGTCAGACAGACAGACAGACAGACAGACCAATGCTGGTAAAAACAGAACCTCCTTGGTGGCGGTAATAAATAAAACTAAACTATAATAAAAAATCCAAAACTATTACAACCTTGGTCGACACATACCGTGAAATGTTTCTTTTAAAACTCTTCTTCTCTCATTGTAACATCCATCATCCATTTTTTTTAATCACATGACTCTAGTTGTGGAAAAAGGTCTTTCCATTGCAGTTTTGTGTGATGTATCATTTGTGCTACACCTGAAAAACCACCCCTTCCCAGCGCAAAAATGTTTAATCGGAAAATGAGAGTTTTGGAGAAATTGTTGTTTTTCCATTCGGTAAATTTTTATGTGCAAGTTATTTTCATGTAATTTGAGGGTCAATGGAAAAGAGACTATGGATAAAAAAATTTTTTTTTTAAAAAGTTGATATAAATTCAGTCCAAAACGTCTCTGAGTCATTTTGGAAACAAAGAAAACAGTTTACCCCAACGAACCAATGCACTGATATTTATCCCATAATATAAAACTATATTCTGACATTAGTCCTTACTGTTACTGTTAGAAACACACTTTTATTCAAATAGTCCACAGGTGTCAAACATGCGGCCTGGGGGCCAAATCCGGCCCACCAAAGGGTTCAGTTTGGCCCCTGGGAAGAATTTGTGAAATGCAAAAATTACACTGAAGATATAAACAATCAAGGATGTTCAAATCATTTTAGGTCAATTCAATCTAAAAATGATCAGACCAGTTAAATACTATCAGAATAACCTATAAATAATGAAAACTGTAATTTTTTCTCTTTGTTTTAGTGTAAAAAAGGTAACATTACACAAAAATGTTTACATTTACAGACTGGCCTTTTACAAAAAATATGAAAATCTGAAATGTCTTAAGAGAAGTCTGTGGAATTTTAATAGTATTCTGCCTGTTATTTAATGTTTTGTGTATGTGTAGATCCACTGGGATCTGTAACTTGTGATTCACATGAATAAATGATAAACTAAGGCCTAATATTGTTAACATTGCACTTATTTAACTAAAGAATTTTCAGGTTGTTTATATTTATTCATGTTATGGTCGAGTACAACTTCAGACTGGCTTTATTATCATTCAATAAATGCACCATCAGTACTTTATTAAACAAAATACCGGTGCTTGGCTCACAACAGTATCAGTTTATACATAAAATAAATAAAAACACACCTGGCAAAATATAAAGTAGCCAAAATACTGTAATCATTTTAAATGTATATGTATAAAAAATTTTAAAAGACTAAAAGACAATTCAATTCATAGATTTAAACATTTTCATTATGAAATTTACATTTTTTTCACTCAAAAGTTATTATTATCCTATTATTGATATTATTTTCCTGGTCCGGCCCACTTTAGAGCATATCAGGCTGTATGTGGAACAGTGAACTAAAATGAGTTCGACAGCCCAGACATGGAGTTTAGAAGTGTTTGTGTCCTTTGGTTTTCTCTGTCGGTAAAAGGACAGACTCCATGCACCTCCCACCAAAAGCCTCATCTGTTCTTCCTCATAGTTTCTTCCTTTTCTAATAGGATGACATTGCTCATTCATTCGTCGCTGTGGCTCCTGCAGCTGAACTCAGACCCTTTATCGACCTCAAACATCTGACAGAAGTTTGTCAACTTTTATTATGCACGTTCCAGATGCATTTTGTGCCCACGTATGAAACAAAATGTCAGCTATTGTCCCTTTGACAAAAACCATGCCATTTATTCTCTCTTGAAACAAATATCACTGAAGAATATTTGCATCCAAACACTAATTTGTTAAAGGGCAGCCGTGTCATTCACAGAATTCATCATATTGATCCAAGTTAATATTCAGGGTTTTTAAAGTATTTAGCATAACGTTGTGTGTATGTGCCTCAAAAGTGTCTGTAACTAGAAAAGCACTCAGAGCACAGACCTCCGCCAAGGCAGATCAGCCCCCCACCCCCCACCCCCACACCGATCACCACCAAAATCGGTAGTGGTGGGAGTGGCCATAGGTGTGTCTTCTGTCAGTCTGCCCCCCCCCCCTCCCCCCCCAGGACAGCTGTGGATACAGATCAGAGGTGTTTTCTGTCAGACTGCAGCGGAAGCTCAGTTTCCCCTAAAATGACTCCCATTAAATGCTCAAATCTGTTCAGTTGTTTTCGTTTCATTGACTCCAAATGTGTTGGAACACGTTCATCTCTCAGACCAGTTGGTTCAGAATCAGTTTGATCCCAGATCAGTGGACTGGATGTTGTTCACTTCTCCTCCATTCCCGTGTCTGTGTTTGTTCATTCCATCTCTGCTCAGTGCATTTGTCGTAGACGCTCAGCGTCCATGCACTTCAATGGGACTGAGTGGAACTGCTGGAAACTGACTCTAAACTGGACGATCATTGGATAAATGACACCGTGTTGTCCCGCCCCCAGACACCAGGCGTCTCTCGGGGTGAATGGAGCTGTGGGCGGAGCTCAGCCAGGCTGGATGCTAGAATCCCACGTGCTGATTGGAGGATGGGTCCAAAGGCTGAATCCTGTTTGACTGACAGCTGTTTTCAGATCTGCTCCTTCACTGACACAGTTCAGTTTAATACCGTCACACATTCTGCTGTGGAATCACAGAAACCAAATGAACTGTTCATTTACTGACCTGAAAGAAAACACAACCATTGGACTTCCTTGTTTCAATTTAACATAATTTCAGCGTTTTCTTGTTTCAGTTCCATAATTTAATCATTTCTTGTTCAGTTTAATATTGTTTTGTAGATAGTTAAATCAGTCAGACTGTCGGCTGGGTCGCAGTGAAAGGAGCGTCTGTAGTTTCAAAGGCTCCAGTTCTACACCTGGAACCCACTGGGCCAAGGCCGTCTGAGCAGACCAGCTCTGCTGGACATTCAGAGGACACTGGTCCAGTCCTGGAAAAGACGCCTACTGGTACGATAAGGACACTGAGCATTTTCTGAAAAAGGAACGGAGGGATGAATTTATGTTTAAATAACTTGACAATTTTTTTGATGTAAGCCGACAGTGAGCTTCCCCTGAAAGACGAGCAGCCACCACTGATACAGATGGAGTTTACCTCCACCAGAGGGAGAATGTGAGAGTGAATGAATAATGTGTCAATAATAAACAACAAACTAATATCACGACCGTACACCGAGTTACAAAACATTAGGGCTGAAAGTAGAGTTTATATCAAAGAAAAGTGGGAAAAGGAGGGTAATTTTGAACTGACTATGGAAGAATGGACTAAAATACAAGAAAATCTATGGAAAAGTACATCTTCACTTAGTTGGAGAGAATTTGCATGAAAAAATATGATTGGCTTTTATAGAACACCTGCACAAAAAGGTTCAAATGTGGATCCATCATGTTGGAGACAGTGTGGGATGAAAACAGCTCATCACCATCATATATTTAGGAGCTGTCCCATATTATCTCCCTTTTGGGAAAAAATCAGGAATAGTCATGACAAAGCCATGAAAATAAAAACGCCTTTGAAGTTTGAGAACATGTTCTTAGGTAAACGACCAGGTGGTATTAAAGGATTTTGTCAAACGTATCTGTGGAATATCAGGTTGACTGCAGCAAAAAAGTGATCAGTAGGAAACGGTTGACAGACCAAACCCCCCCACTGGACGAATGGACCTGGTTGAAGAAATGACTCAAATGGAAGAACTCACCTGCACACTACGACTGGACCAGGACTACTTCAAGGACTGTGGACAGACTTTATAAATACTTAAAAAGAACAGACTTGATGCCCGTTGTTCAATTGCTACTCAATTGTTCTCTTTGTTTGTTTTTTTGTGTGTTTTTTGTCTTGTTTTATAAAAAACAAAACTATCGGTGTATGAAATATGTAAATTTTGCATCGTAAACCAAATAAAAACTTGAGTTAAAATAATGGATCAATAATGTAAAGTGCTTTGAGTGACCAAAAAACCACTATAGAAATCTAATCCATTATTATTATTATTAGTAGTAGTAGTAGTAGTAGCATTATTATTATTATTGTTATTATTATTATTATTATTATTATTATTATTATTTTGTAAGGAGCTGAAAAGAATAAATGCAGACTACCTGCAAAGTAGTCCACGTGGGTCTAGTCCTTAAACACAACGCAGAGTCTGACACCAGCGGTTACATTAGGTCTAATTAACTTAATTGGCTTTACTTCATTCATATTCATTGATTTCGTTGTCATTTAAAGCAGCGTCGGACTTTCACCACAGATGTTTGTTCAAATATGTCCAACCCCATGGGCCCATGGGCCGGATCTGAACCCTCAGCGGCCCGTTTTTGGTCCGCGGGCCGCATGTTTGACCCCCTGATCTGCATGTTCCTTTTCCTCCTGCAGTGCAGAAGCTTCAGAGCGTTGTGAGTGTTCTGGGTGGTGCAGAAACACTCCAAACTTTCCTCTGCTGCTGTCTTCATCTAATTGGCCCCGGCTGTTTGTCCTTTCTTTGCCTTTTCTGCCAGGGGTGCAGATTTTTTTTTTTTTTTTTTTTTTTTTTTTCTTCCATCCAGTCTGTGCCTTGATCCCATCCTTGCCTCCAGTACTGGCCACACATAATGTATTTACAACAGCAGTGTTGATGCCTCCAGTGCAGTTCCACTGTGGCAGCTGCTGAACAGCCCCTGAGTGCGCTTCCATCCTGCCATTCAGCCCCCCTTCATCTGCCTGGTCCAGATCTGCAGGGTCTGCAGGGTCTGCAGGGTCTAGTGGAGCACCAGCATCTCCAGGCCTTGGTTCTGGCTGGAGTGGATATCAGCCAGCCCCCCCCCCCCCAGATGAGCTCTTTAAAATAGGATTAGGCGAGCTTACTGGCTTCTTTGGAAATGCACTTCCATTGGCTCGCACTTATCTGTGATGAGCAGTCATGAACTGATGGTGGAGGAATGAGGAACCAAATGAGGCTTTAGAAAACAGCTGAAATAGTGCAGAGTCTGTTGTAGCTGATCTGGCTTACAGCAGGACCCTGATTCATCTGATTCTTTCAGGAACGGAGGTTAAATACCATTTCACAGCCAGTAGCCTGGGTCGTGTTGGGCGCCTGCCTTTTCACTTCTACAAACCCTCTGCCATCTTTAATTACTCTTAAAAATAGGACATTTGACTCACTGTGGTGTGGTATTCCACTTATCCAAACCACATTCATTACACTCAGTGAGTGGTCAGCCGGGTTATCTGAGGTTGGGATGCAGACGGTCATACTATTTACACAACAACAGTATTTTTTAAAAAAGGACATTTGGCATGGGAGTCGAAGTTTAGTGTTGGAAAAGGTTTGGATTTTTTACAGTTGTGACATTATTATTATTTTTAAAAATTCTATCTTTATTTGGAATGAACATGTAAAAACAGCAACACAGCAACTTAGTCAAGAAAAACAAATGACCTTCCAGTTTAGTTTGTTTTAATTAACCATACTGGACAAATACCACGCAGAAGAGTGAAGTTTTTTGAGAAGAAGAAGAAAAATATCAATAATAACAAACATGGAAATGACAGAGGAGGTAATATTACACTGTAAAAAAAAAAAATAATAAAAAAATAAAGGTATTATTCAGGCAGCAGGGGTGCCGAAAAAATACTGTTGGAAAATAACCATCTCATAAAAATACAGTAATTTTCCATAATTAGAATACAGTTTTTTGCCCTAACTTTACATGAGATTTTGCATATTTTTTGACTTTTTTAATGTTTAATAAAGAATATTTTCATGTATTAAAACAATCAAATTACCTATATATATATATATATATATATATATATATATATATATATATATATATATATATATATATATATATATAAATAATTTTCAGTGAGACTCAGTTGTCCAATCCACTGATAAAAACTGTATTTGGACAGTTTATCAGTGCTTATACATGTTATACATTCACAAAAATACATTTATTCAACATTTTTGTTGTGAAAGCTCCTGTAATTACACAAGATATTTGTCAATTAACAAACAAGTCTGGGTCAACTGACAGAACAAATACTTCTGTTACCGTTAATAGTCAGTAATTTTATCTCGTTTTTTTTGTTTTTGTTTTTGTTTTTTTTACAGTATTAAACTTTAACAGTTTAATCTCATAAATAGAAAATAAATATTTGTGAAATTACAATACATTTGCAAATGTATTTTAACTGTATTTTTCTTTGAAAAAAGAAAAAAATTCTTTTAAAAAATTGAAATTTCATGTTTATTCACAGTTAGTTTTTTCGTGTTATTTTACATTTGACATGTAAAATCACTGTTCACTGTCTGTTTTTGTCATTTCATTGATATTTTCCAGTATTTTAAAAATACAGGAAAAATCTGTCAAATAAACAGTGAAAATTCTGTTAAATTGTGGCGAGGAAAAAGGAGAAACCAGCCAGTTGCTAGCGAGCCAACTTTATTGCTCTCCAGCCACCAGAAAAACAATCATGGAAACTTCAACACTCCTCGTGGGTGCTAAACCCCGCCCCACAAGCCACTACATCCTCTGGGTGAGAGAAACGCCATATCCTGTACACCACACAGCCCCCCCCCGAACACCCAGAAGGGAACACAACCAGCAACTCAGTGTCTCAACGGGGGCTTAATTGGCCTCCCATAGCGACTGCGCCGAACCACCGTCAAGTCAGTGTGAGGAACCTGCAAAACAAGGTGCTCATTAGAACAATGGGCAGGAACATCATTGTCCAGTACAGGATGAGGAACACAATCAGTACTAGGAGGCAAAACTGGAGGCCTGGAAGGCGGACGGCCGCGACGAGGAACCTGGCCTAGCAACACAGGTTCGCCCGCCACAACATAGGCCGGCTTCAGGCGATCAACAGATACAAGCTCTCTGCGCCCACCCATATCCAAAACAAAACCCTTGGTATCCCGTTCAAGCACACGGAACGGACCATCATAAGGAGGCTGGAGGGGCGAGCGGTGGGCATCATGACGTACAAAAACAAAACGTGCAGATAGGAGAGCTGTAGGAACGAAAGACCCTGGGAAACAGTGGTGCATAGGGCCCGGGGCTAAAGCGCCACCGGACGAAAAGGGGTCCACTGAAGAACGGGGACTCGGTGCGGCCGACTCCAGCAAAAATTCACCTGGGACACGGAGCGACTGACCAAATACCAATTCCGCGGGGGACGCGTCAAGATCCTCCTTGGGAGCCGAGCGCAACCCAAGCAGGACCCACGGCAAACGATCCACCCAACCATCACCCACGAGCGTAGCGCGCAGAGCTGCCTTGAGCGAACGATGGAAACGTTCACACAACCCGTTAGCCTGAGGGTGGTAAGCCGTAGTACGATGCACCTGTACCCCCAAGGAATGCGCCATCCCAGACCAGAGCTCTGAAATAAACTGAGGGCCCCTGTCAGAAGTAACGTCTGACGGTACACCAAAACGGGCCACCCAAGCAGAGAGAAAGGCACCAACCACATCGGTGGACGCAGTGGAGGACAGGGGAACCACCTCGGGCCACCTGGTGGTCCGATCCACCATAGTGAGCAGATGAGTGAAACCCTTCGAAGGTGGCAGGGGCCCAACCAGATCCACGTGCACATGGTCAAAACGCCTGGCAGGAATTGGAAAAGGTTCAAGAGGGGCTTTGGTATGCCGGTGCACCTTGGCCCGCTGGCAAGCAACACAAGCAGCTGCCCACCCCTTAACATCCTTACGAAAACCGGGCCACACAAAACGGGAACCGACCAGCTTAACCGACGCGCGCACACCCGGATGTGAAAGTGAGTGAATAGAGTCAAAAACGCGGTGCCGCCAACCTGCCGGAACCACGGGGCGAGGCCGTCCTGTGGACATGTCACACAGGAGTGAGGGACCTCCCTCTAGCAACACAACCGTCTCCAACTTCAAACCTGTACCGCCGGAGCGAAGAGCAAGGATATCCGGATCAGCAGGCTGCTCGGCGGCCATAGCCGAAAAATCCGTCCCGAGGAGCACGGGGCAAACCAGCACGCGTGAAAGACAATCCGCAACTGAATTGGACTTCCCGGCGACATGACGTATGTCAGTAGTGAACTCAGAAATGGCCGCCAAGTGACGCTGTTGACGTGCCGACCAGGGTTCTGATACTTTAGACATGGCAAACGTCAGAGGCTTATGGTCCACATAAGCTGTAAAAGAACGACCCTCCAGTAAAAACCGAAAATGCCGTGTAGCCAAAAACAGGGCCAACAACTCACGGTCAAAAACACTGTATTTACGTTCAGAGTCCCGCAACTTGCGGCTAAAAAATGCAAGAGGCTGCCATGCGTCTGCCACCCGCTGCTCCACAACAGCCCCCACAGCTAAATCAGAAGCATCGGTCGTGAGGGCGATAGGAGCATCAGGGTCAGGATGAGCCAGGAGAGCTGCATTAGCTAAGGCAGACTTAGCTCCTTCAAAAGCAACAATCCGGTCCGGAGTCCAGACAACAGTGTCAGCAGCCTTCTTGGAACGCAAGGCGTCATAAAGCGGTTGCAGGAGATGGGCGGCATGGGGAATGAACCTATTGTAGAAGTTCACCATGCCCAAAAACTCCTGTAACGACTTGACTACAACCGGGCGGGGGAAATCCGCTACAGCCTGAACCTTAACAGGCAACGGAACGGCGCCACACGCCGAAATGCGATGACCTAAAAAATCGATCACCGGCAACCCAAACTGGCATTTGGCTGGGTTGACAATCAGGCCATGAGCATCCAAGCGCCGGAAAACCTCCCTGAGGTGCGCGTGGTGCTCTTCGGGGGACGAGCTGGCCACCAAAATGTCGTCAAGATAGACGAACACGAACTCGAGGCCGCGCAACACCGAGTCCATAAGTCTCTGAAAAGTCTGGGCTGCCCCCTTGAGGCCAAATGGCATACGGAGAAACTCAAAAAGCCCGAAAGGGGTGATTACTGCCGTCTTAGGCACATCCTCTGCCCGCACTGGAACCTGATGATACCCGCGCACCAGGTCCACCTTAGAGAAAACAGAGGCCGCAGACAACCGAACGGAGAAATCCTGAATGTGAGGAATAGGATAACGGTCTGGTGTCGTCACGTTGTTTAAACGGCGGAAGTCACCGCACGGGCGCCAAGACCCGTCTGCTTTAGGCACCATGTGGAGGGGCGACGCCCAGGGGCTGTTAGAGCGTCTCACGATCCCCAGCCTCTCCATGGTAGTAAACTCCTCCTTAGCGCAAGCTAGTTTTCCTGTGTCAAGACGCCGCGCGCGCGCAAAAACCGGCGGACCACTAGTGGGGATAAAATGTTCCACCCCATGTTTAGTGACTGTGGAGGAAAAGGCAGGAGTAGTCAAGGATGGGAACTCAGCCAGCAGACACTGAAAGATATCTCCAGACGCTGAAAAATTCCCGTGCGTCACCGGCCCAACTCCCCCAGCCTCACATGGAACAGTGGCGAAAGTTACAGCATCAATAAGCCTGCGGTTAGCAACATCAACTAGTAAACTGTGAGCACACAAAAAATCAGCACCAATGATCGGAACAGTCACAGAGGAAACTACAAAGTCCCACTCAAACTCACGTCCGTGGAAACAAACAGTTGTCCGTTTTGTGCCAAAAGTCTCAATAGGTGAACCGTTAGCCGCACTTAGCAGTGGGCCACCCCCACGGTCTGACATCCCTGGACCGTTGGGGTGCACCAAACTCTTCTGAGAGCCAGAGTCAACCAAAAAACGCTGTCCCGACAGGGAGTCTTTAATAAAGAGCAGCTCACCTCGTCCGTCGGCGCCCACGGCAGCCACTGCGTTTCCAGACACCTCAAACGTGCATGGGGGGACACAGCGCTTAGCTTTGTTGCCAAATCTCCGGTGGTAGAAACACAGGGGGCTCCCACGACGACGAGTCCCCGCGCCGACTGCAGACACCACCGCCGGGTCCTCCGCCGTCCTCTGCTGGGGCTCCGCCGCAGTACTCTGCACCATGAAACGTCTGGTAGCCAACAGGATCCGGTCAGCTTCTTCCGCCAAACCACGGTAATCGCCAGCGATCAGACGAGGAGAGTTAGCCAAAGCCGCTCGAACTTGCGGCGGGAGCTGACGCAGGAAAATGTGCGGGAAAAGAAAACCGCCGTCATCTGAACCAAGGAGGGATAGCATATCGTCCATAAGGTCCACGGCCGTACCGTCCCCCAAACCAGGCAGGCTGAGGATTTTATCCGCTCTTTCGGCGGAGGACAGGCTGAACCTCCGCAGCAGAAGCTGCTTCAGAGCGGCGTACATCCCGCTCTGAGGGGGGTTACGCAGCAGCGGCATAACCCTGCGGGTGGACTGCTGGTCCAGGGCCGCGACCACCAAATAGTACCGGGAAACATCCGCGTCTACACCCCGTAGATGGAAAAGGGCTTCGACGTGTTGGAACCACGACGCCGGGTCGCTGTGCCAGAATTCTGGAAGCTTGATGGCGGTCGGGGCGGCGGAGAAAGAAGCCGGCTGTGGGAGCTGGAGAGGAGAGGAGGCCGAGTCCGCGGCCGAAGCTGAAGAGGAAACACTCTCTTCAGCTGGATCAGACATGTTCGAATCGGGGTCACCAATGTGGCGAGGAAAAAGGAGAAACCAGCCAGTTGCTAGCGAGCCAACTTTATTGCTCTCCAGCCACCAGAAAAACAATCATGGAAACTTCAACACTCCTCGTGGGTGCTAAACCCCGCCCCACAAGCCACTACATCCTCTGGGTGAGAGAAACGCCATATCCTGTACACCACAAAATTACCGATTTTTTTACAGTGTAATCTGATACTAATGTTGATCTTGCTGAGGGTAGTTTTTCATAAATCTGTCGGTAGTTTTTCTTTAACTGACTCAGTCGCTCTTTGAACAGATGCTCTACCTCCACAGTTCCTGCTGGTATTGCTCCGATTTCTCCGTCAGGGTATGCATCCATGAGCACCTGGAAAACAGACAGAAGTACATGTGGAATGTACGCAGAGGACGGACAGAACGCTGCGTCCGTCTCCGTCTGTCTTTAACGTTCCTTTTGTCTCCGTCGTTTATTTGGTTCAGTCTCCTCACTGCTGACATTACTCCTCCTCCTCGTACCTGCTGCACTGAACTGTGAACGTCACGCCGACGTAAGTGGTATCGGTGCGGTTGTATCAGATTACTTTTACAAGTACGAGTAGAAGTACACGCACTCAGTATTGGACCCGGTACCTGATACTGGTATCGGTATTGGTGCATCCCTAATGACAATGTTTACAACCACAACGTTTCCTTAAAAATGTGAATAACATGAACAACGTCAAATGTCTGAAGAAAAACAAACTGTGCAACTTTAACAAATTCTGCCTCAGTTTATCAGTTTATCATTTACACATGTGCGTTACAACTGACATTACTATTACAAATACACAAAACATTTGATAACAGGCAGAATAGTGGTACGATTGCGTTTATCTCCTCAGACATTTCAGGTTGATCACATTTGTTCAGGTTATTGACAATTTATTGTAAAAGGATAGTTTGTTAATGTAAACATTTCTGTGTAATTTTACTTTTTTACAGTAAAACAAAAAGAAACTTTGTAGTTTTCATTATTTATAGATTATTATGAGAGTATCTGACCCACTTGAAATCATATTGGAGTGTATGTGGAACCAGAATTAAATGATTTGTACACCTCCTCATGTTCCTTCATGTCAGGTCCAACATCGAAATGTGGTTCAAGGAAACTCAAAATAAAGACAGCAGAATGTCAAAGGGAGCCTCATATACTTTATGAAGTTTCCTTTGGTAAAGCACATGTGTTCAGCACCAAAAGGAGCCACACGAACATTCTGCTGTTAGGATGCTGAACAAGACAAGTTAAAAAACAAAACAAAACAAAGATTTTTACACCATTGGACCCTTTGGTGGGCCAGATTTGGCCCGCACACCACATGTTTAACACCTGTGGTTTAATGGGAAATAATAATAATATTACATTGTGCCTATAAATAATGGCAACTCCAATATTTTCCTCTTTTTTTAGTGCAAAAAAAAAAACAAATGATGAAAATATATATATTTACAAATTGTCCTTTCACTGTATATTGTGAATAAACTGAACAAATATGAACAATTTTAAATGTCTAAAGAAAATTAAGTGTAATTTTAACAATATTCTGCCTGTTATTAAATGTTTTGTGCTTTTGTAGATAAGTTAAGGCGCAATATTGTTAAAATCACACACTAAGAAATTTCATTTTTTCAGGTTATTCACATCTTTTTTGTTTGGATAGTTTGTAAATGTAAATATTTTCATAAGTTAAGGTATTTTTTTGCGCTAAAACAAAGAGAAATTTTTGAGTTCTCATTATTTCTAGGTTATTACAACAGTATTTTACTGGTCTGATCCACTTGAGATCATATTGGTCTGTATGTGGAGCCTGAATTAAAATGATTTTTACACCATTGGACAATGTGACAAAAGTAGTTATTTCACAGTTATGTACATGTACTGTTGTCTATTAAATGAGAATACTGACAACCCTTTAGTGCGCCGGATTTGGCCCCCGGGCCCCATGTTGGGCACCTGTGGTTTAATGTGAAAAAATAATAATATTACATTATATCTATAAATAATGGCAACTCCAAATTTTCCTCTTTGTTTTAGTGTGAAAAAATAACATTAAATGATAAAAATATTTACATTTACAAACTATCCGTTCACTTTATAATGTGAATAAACTGAACAAATATGAACAATTTTAAATGTCTAAAGAAAATTAAGTGTAATTTTAACAATATTCTGCCTGTTACTACATGTTTTGTGCCTAATATTGTTAAAATTACACTTATCTTTCTTGAATTTTTTTTTTCCACATCTTTTTTGTTTGGATAGTTTGTAAATATAAATATTTTCATAATTTAAGGTTATTTTTTGCACTAAAACAAAGAGAAATTTTGGAGTTGTCATTATTAGGGCTGTGTATCGGCAAGAATCTGGCGATACGATATGAATCACAATACTAGGATCATAATATGATATATCATGATACTGTTAAAAGGGCAATTTTTTTCTGTTTCTTTTTTAAAAGTTTTTTTCCTTGAAGAATTGAATTACACCAGAAATCTGCACAAATACTAAACACAATTTTATTTGATCCCAACAGGATCTAATGTTCTATCACCAAATGTTTCTGTGTTCAAACTGAAATTCTATTTTACAGACATTCCAGTTTCAGATCCTGTTCAAATGTTCAGATTCTATTCGTTCACAACTAACATCAGAACAGGATTTCTGTGCAGTCTCAACACAGGAACGAACATCTGCCTCTCAGACAGAAAAAAGTGCTTCAAATAAGCATTATCTAATAAAACAGTGTTAAATAATAATAAATAAAAATATTTTCAAAAGACAAACAAAAATAAACCTCCAAAATATCTGCATTTGAATAAATACCCAAAAATATCGATACAGTACTTTTTAATATCGTTACAGTGTCGTGAAATTAAATATTGCAATATATCGCCGAACCGATATTTTCTTACACCTCTCGTCATTATTTATTGGTTATTCTGCTAATATTTCACTGGTTCGACACCTGGAGATGAAACTAAATGTGGAACCTGGAAGAAAATGAGTTTGACAGCCCTGATGCAGATCCACCTTCAAACCACATTTATCATTACATGTTAGTCGGTATAATTATTATTTGAAGGATTCCTCGATGTCCACCCATGGATTAATAATTAAGTACTATTAGGAACTAGCTGTTTCCATAACAACCACCGCTAACAGCTGTCTGAACACATGACTAGTACCTGGACTCCTCATTCCAACACAGTTAGTCTTTTAAAACCAGTATCTACAGTTTCCTACAGGCTGATTACAATCTGTTTTATCTTTGTCCTCACATCACAATAAGGATTTGTTGTGTTAATTTGCCAAAAACTGGCAACACTTTCAAACTCATTTTAACGACGAAGTCTTGCTGTGAATTAATTTGGCAAGTTTCAGTTTATTTAGACTCTGTTAACACTTTCATTTTTTTGTATTTTTTTTTAATTACGCGCTCATATGAAGATAAAAGGACTCCTGTGGATGCACAAAGAAGAAGAAAAAGAAGAAACAAAAGAAGATGAAGAAACAGAAGAAGATGAAGAAACAGAAGAAGAAGAAGAAACAGAAGAAGAAGAAACAAAAGAAGAAGAAACAAAAGAAGAAACAGAAGAAGAAATAGAAGAAGAACAAACAGAAGAAATAGAAGAACAAACACAAAAAGACGAAAAATAAACAGAAGACACAAAAGAAGAAACAAAAGAAGAAGAAACAGAAGAAGAAACAGAAGAAGAAATAGAAGAAGAACAAACAGAAGAAATAGAAGAACAAACAGAAAAAGACGAAAAATAAACAGAAGACACAAAA
This sequence comes from Sphaeramia orbicularis, assembly GCF_902148855.1. NCBI lineage: Eukaryota > Metazoa > Chordata > Actinopteri > Kurtiformes > Apogonidae > Sphaeramia > Sphaeramia orbicularis. Next base: position 3,276,828 of record NC_043977.1, on the reverse strand, counting down.
GAAGAAACAAAAGAAGAAGAAGAAACAGAAGAAGAAGAAACAAAAGAAGAAACAGAAGAAGAAACAAAAGAAGAAGAAACAGAAGAAGAAGAAACAGAAGAAGAAACAAAAGAAGAAGAAGAAACAAAAGAAGAGACAGAAGAAGAAGGGCTGTTGGAGGACCAGGTCTGGTCAGTTGGTGCTGAGTGTATTAACATCATAACTCCTGTTTGTTCTACGTAGGCTGAAGCCTGGGTTTAGTTTGAGTCCAGCCCCTTTTATTCATCATCATCATCATCATCACTTTTGTCTCCACACTGAAACTGTAATGAACACTTTAGAAATAAAATAAATGAATAAATCATGTGCAAAAACCTCCTAATTTACACCAAAAAGAAGGAATTCACAGGGAAAAGTTGGATAATTAATGAAACCTTTTAAATCCAGGATGTGGGCGGGGAAACATGATTAAATATTGTGATAATTACCGTTGAACGTTAATGTTAATTATGCATGTTTTTCTCTCTTTTTCTTAATTCAGCCTTTTCCACAAACTCTGTTTCTAACTTTAACCAAGTTCCGTATTTATACCTGAAAATAACAGAACCCTTTACTGGTAAAAATAAGAACATTAGCAGCAAAAAGATGAATTTATATCAATGATGGTGAGAAGCAGAGATACCAGCAGGAAATCACAAACTGTTAAAGGACTTTTATGGAATGTCGGATGAATTTGACGACTTTACCGTGTCAGAAAGCTAGCGCTTAGCATTAGCTGACCTCTGACCCCTTGGACTTCCACAGTTCTGAGCCTTTTGTCCAAATATGGTCACTTGTGGCTCTGAAAAAGCCAGCATTCCAAACTCCGAACCTCAAAATGTCAGTTCATAAACTGAAGGTGCAGTCACAGTTTTTCTGTTCATCTGAATAAATGTTCCATGTTTATTAGATCCAGGTTCAGTGTGACTGAAAATGAAGCCGAGGCTGACGCTGAAAGCTCACAGTCCAAGAAGAGTTTATTTACACAGTTCTGTCTCTGATGCCTTCAGCGTGTCCTGCACTCTGGAGTCCAGTTCAGTCCTGCCTGAAAGAAACACGACTAAAGTACAGAGAAGTGAAAACAGTCTGATGGCTTATGTTTATGAAGTGGGTCTGTCCTCAGTCCTGCTGGACTACCTTTGTCCTGGGTCTGTCCTCAGTCCTGCTGGTCTACCTTTGTCCTGGGTCTGTCCTCAGTCCTGCTGGACTACCTTTGTCCTGGGTCTGTCCTCAGTCCTGCTGGACTACCTTTGTCCTGGGTCTGTCCTCAGTCCTGCTGGTCTACCTTTGTCCTGGGTCTGTCCTCAGTCCTGCTGGTCTACCTTTGTCCTGGGTCTGTCCTCAGTCCTGCTGGTCTACCTTTGTCCTGGGTCTGTCCTCAGTCCTGCTGGTCTACCTTTGTCCTGGGTCTGTCCTCAGTCCTGCTGGACTACCTTTGTCCTGGGTCTGTCCTCAGTCCTGCTGGTCTACCTTTGTCCTGGGTCTGTCCTCAGTCCTGCTGGTCTACCTTTGTCCTGGGTCTGTCCTCAGTCCTGCTGGTCTACCTTTGTCCTGGGTCTGTCCTCAGTCCTGCTGGTCTACCTTTGTCCTGGGTCTGTCCTCAGTCCTGCTGGTCTACCTTTGTCCTGGGTCTGTCCTCAGTCCTGCTGGTCTACCTTTGTCCTGGGTCTGTCCTCAGTCCTGCTGGACTACCTTTGTCCTGGGTCTGTCCTCAGTCCTGCTGGTCTACCTTTGTCCTGGGTCTGTCCTCAGTCCTGCTGGTCTACCTTTGTCCTGGGTCTGTCCTCAGTCCTGCTGGTCTACCTTTGTCCTGGGTCTGTCCTCAGTCCTGGTGGTCTACCTTTGTCCTAGGTCTGTGCCTCAGGTCCAGTCAGTGTCCTGGTTCTGTCCTCAGTAGACTGGTACCCCGTCCCCCTGTGGACACAGTACTGTGGACAGAACCAGCACACATGGGTCTATCCGGGTCCAGGACCAGGACAGTGGACCAGTTCCCCAGACTCCACCCACTCCACTCCTCTCCTGGTCTTTGTCTTTAGTAGGTTCTAACAGTTTGTGGTCCAGACTCGTATGGTTTCTGTGCGTCCAGGTGGAACCGGTCCAGCTGGGTTCAGTGGTGTCATACGTAGTCCACACCTGTATGTGGAACTGTCCACAAACACACACTGAGCATGTGCAGGAGACAGGAAAACCACAGAAGAACGCACTGAGCATGTGCAGGAGGTTCTGTCTGGGCTTTTCTTCTTCTGGTCACATGCTCCTATGGTCGTCATGGTTTCCATACAGTGGTGTTGGTCCTATCCATATGCCAACACCAGGGGGGCGGAGCCAACACCAGGGGGGCGGAGCTGGGACATGTTTACGCTCTGGGACCCGTTCGACAAAAATACTGTTTCAGGCACTGACAACACCGGTGTCATGTGACCAAACTGTGGACACAAGAGGACAATGAGTTGATGGAACAGAGTCCATGACTGGATCTGGGACAACAACACGTCCTTACACTGTAAAAAATCTACATCTGAGCAAGTGGATTTGTCTCATTTGTAGTTCAAATATCTGATCACACTTAAAATCAGACAGAATCTCCTACAGAGGAACTGTACACTGAGATAGAAGAACTGAGTTACAGACAAGAGATCTGGAAAATCTGATTTACACGAATCTGAACAAGAGCATTTTCACTCATTCCACTGGCAGATTTTTTTTCTTAATTCAAGATTTTTTTGGCTAAATTAAGGATTTTTTTTTTTTTTTGCTTAATTCAAGATTTTTTTTGGTTTAATTCTTCTATCTCAGTGAAAAGTTCCTCTTCAGGTGATTCTGTCTGATTTTAAGTGTGATGAGATATTTGAACTAGAGATGAGACAAATACACTTGGTCAGATTTAGATTTTTTACAGCAAACTGCTGATTGGCGCAGGACAAATGCTAACATTTGATTGGCTCGGTGGAAATAGACCCACCTATATTTGGTGCCACAGTAACTGTTGCCTTACTTTTATTGTGTGTGTGTGTGTGTGTGTGTGTGTGTGGGGGGGGGGGGGGTAATGAATTTACTTTCAAATGTCACCCTTCTTTTCTTTGAAGGAGTGTTTAGTGAAGCTGCAGGTCTGTTCTAGTCGTACCTCAGGTCTGTTCTACTCGTATCTCAGGTGTGTTCTACTCGTACCTCAGGTCTGTTCTAGTCGTACCTCAGGTCTGTTCTAGTCGTACCTCAGGTCTGTTCTACTTGTATCTCAGGTCTGTTCTACTCGTACCTCAGGTCTGTTCTACTCATACCTCAGGTCTGTTCTACTCGTACCTCAGGTCTGTTCTAGTCGTACCTCAGGTCTGTTCTAAGGTCTGTTCTAGTCGTACCTCAGGTCTGTTCTAGTCGTACCTCAGGTCTGTTCTAAGGTCTGTTCTACTCGTACCTCAGGTCTGTTCTACTCGTACCTCAGGTCTGTTCTAGTCGTACCTCAGGTCTGTTCTAAGGTCTGTTCTAGTCGTACCTCAGGTCTGTTCTACTCGTACCTCAGGTCTGTTCTAAGGTCTGTTCTAGTCGTACCTCAGGTCTGTTCTAGTCGTACCTCAGGTCTGTTCTACTCGTACCTCAGGTCTGTTCTAGTCGTACCTCAGGTCTGTTCTAAGGTCTGTTCTAGTCGTACCTCAGGTCTGTTCTAGTCGTACCTCAGGTCTGTTCTAAGGTCTGTTCTAGTCGTACCTCAGGTCTGTTCTAGTCGTACCTCCTCATTAATTGCTCCTCATATCTAACACACTTTAACATCTTTCTTTTATAATGATTGATTTTTCTGATTGATTTTCCCTGCGTTCCAAATGCCTCCTCTAATGCCCCCCCGCTCCAGACCATTTCTGTAGATTGTGCCGCAAATGACTTCAAATTTACAGATAAGACTTTTCTGATGGAGACGATAAGTGCAGGTGTGTAGTCTACATATGCACCGGTCCATCTGCAGAACTGGACCAGGAACCAGGACCAGGGACCAGGACCAGGAACCAGGACCAGGGACCGGGACCTAGGGCTGTGTATCGGCAAGAATCGGACAATACGATACAAATCACAATACTAGGATCACGATACGATTTACGCTTGTCCCTCACTATAACACAGTTCACCTTTTGCGGTCTTGCTGTTTTGCAGATTTTTTTTAGTGCAATTTTGCATGCATTTTTTACAGCGTATGAACGTTGTGTTCTGCGTCCTGATTGGCTAAAGGACTGTAGACCATTGTCAGTCATCTCCTCTGTGCCGTGTCTCCTGTTCAGTACAGAACGCGTTCTTCTGCCAAATTTACAGAAATGTTCGGTCTCCAGCAGAGTGACTCTGCGGTGCTGTATGTTTGACAGTTTTCTCCGACAAACCACAATGTCGACGCAACGTTCTGCACCGACAGCGGCACCTGTGGTCGCACCCACAAGGCAGAGGAAGATGCTGACTGAAACGGGCCTGAAAACAGGTTTGGATCTTTGGTTTCCTTCTATAATACCGTACTTATTTTTTAAAATCTACCAAGGTTTGAACTTTGAGTGTTTAAACAAGAGAGAAATGTGAGAAAATGTTCATGCATGTCTGAGAAAAGTGTATGAAGTGTGTGGTGAGGGCTTTTACAGACTTAAAATATATATAATAATTGTAAAAAATAAAGCTGACTACTTTGTGGATTTTGCCAATTGCGGGTTATTTTTAGAATGTAACCCCTGCGATAAACGAGGGACCACTGTATCACGATACTGTTAAAAAGGCACTTTTTTTGTTTCTTTCTTTTTTAAAAAATGATTATTTCCTTGAAGAACTGAATTACAGCAGAAATCTGCACAAAAACTAAACACATTTTAATTTCATCCCAACAGGATCTAATGTTCTATCACCAAATGTTCCTGTGTTCAAACTGAAATTCTGTTTTACAGACATTCCAGTTTCAGATCTTGTTCAAATGTTCAGATTCTATTAGTTCAGAACCAACACCATAAGAATATGTTTGTGCAATCCCAACAAAGAAACAAAGGAAAGGAACTCCCCCCTGCCTCTCAGACAGTAAAAAGTACTTTTAGGATGCTTCAAATAACCATTATTGAATAAAACAGTGTAAAATAATAATAAATAAGATATTAACAATAAAGAAAAACAAAAAACACAAATGAACCTCCACCATATCTGCATTTGAATAAATACCTAAACATATTGATGCAGTATTTTTTAATATCGATACAGTATTGTGAAATGAAATATTGCGATATATTCCAGAACCGATCTTTTCTAACAGCTCTACTGGGACCGCTGTGTTTATCCAACAGATGAAATAGATAATAGATGAAAACAAAACCCAGTGACATTTACAACATAAGAAATGAAATTAAAGCAAAAATATACACCGACCTTGTCAGCAACTGAAATGACTTCTTCTTCTTTTTTTTTTCCTTTACTGCCTGAAGGATAAAAAATTTCAGTTAATGCAAAGTACTCATCTCATAACACAAAGCCAGAGCTGCATTTGCATGTTTCAAGGGGTGACAATGTCATTTGCATATATTTAATGAGTCTTCCAGTTGGGGAAAAAAAAAACAGTGAGCACCTGCGGAAACAAGCTGACATTGTTCAAAGACTTTTTTTTCCTCTTATTACTCACAATATTGGCCTTGGCTTCCAGACAAAGCAGCGTTACGCAGATAATCAGCAGCTCTGACATCTGCGCCACAGACAGGTTGTTTTCTGAGGAGGGAAAATGTGCACAGGAGATGGAATTTCATCCTGGGCTAAATGGATGACACAGATAGTTAGGACGCTACAGGTATGAGGATGTCTTTCTCTGGGGGGGGGGCATCAACCGATGCTAGTGCGTTACTCCTGGCAACCACCAACACCTCATCTGTGGTATTTGGACGAAAGCGGTTCATGTGTCAGCGACAAAATGGGCAAACTAATTAAAAATATTATTAACCTGCCTTTTACTTTTACCTCCGCCAGGAGGTATTGGGATCGCTTTGGTTTGTTTGTTTGTTTGTTTGTTAGCAAGATAACTCAAAAAGTTATGGACGGATTTTCAGGAAATTTTCAGGAAATGTTGATACTGGCACAAGGAAGAAATGATTACATTTTGGTGGTGATCGGGGGGAGGGGGGGGGGTTACTCTGTTTTAATTCTTGTTTTATCCTCTCCTGTTTTACTGTACGGTGTCCTTGAGTGCCAAGAAAGATGCCTATAAATAAAATGTATTATTATTATTATTATTATTATTATTATTATCATCATTATCATTATTATTATTATGAATAATAATAATAATAATAATAATAATAATAATAATTACAACAGTAATAATATTGATGCTCTTTGTTCTTTTTGCAGAGGAAACAATATGTCATTTATTTGAGATTGCACCTACGAACAGGGGCCAGCATATCGCAACATATCGGTATCGCAACATATCACGTTATTTCACTTCACGATACTGTATCAATATTAAAAAGTACTGTATCGATATTTTTAGGTATTTACTCAAACACATATATGGCTGAGGTTCATTTTTGTATTTTGTTTTTCAAGCTCTCTTGTCTGTTGTTTGTTTACTACAGAAGTACTATTGTGATACTGCAGATCATAAATGTAGTTTTTTTACATAGATAACGCTGTTTTGTTAAATAATGGATAATTCAAGCATCCTAAAAGCACTTGTTACCGTCTGAAAGAGGCAGATGTTTGTTTTTTTTATTGGGAGTGCACAAAAATAATGTTCTGATGTTGGATGACTCAGGGACTGAACACGATGTCTTCTTTTCACAATAGAATTCAAACATTTAAGCAGGATCTGAAACTGTAATGTCTGTAAAACATTATTGATTTATTTATTTATTGTGTTTTTATAAACTGTTGAAGCTGCATGTTCAAACTTTATTTACCCAAATGCTGCACTATATATTTTTCCAGGAAATAATCTTTAAAAAAAAAAAAAAAAAAAAGAAAAGAAACAAAACAAAAAATATCACCTTGTTAACAGTATCATGATATATTGCGATATATCGTATTGTGATTTGTATTGTATCACCAGATTCTTGCTGATACACAGCCCTACCTACGCACATATTATATATTTTGGATTGATTTAAATAATTTTATAAACACCAAAATTGACCGTTCATGTAAATTGAACTTTCAACATATTTTGTTTGGCCTTGTCACAAATTGCTAAAATTAATCCAGAAGAAAGATAATGTTATCAACTGTTGAGTTATTTTTTGCCATCTTTCACATCCATTACACTAAATTTGCACACCAGCGTCCAAACATGACTGTTTTTAAAGCCCTTTTCTCCAATTATTTAGACAATTTAAAGAACATCATATATTCTAAAGCAAATAAAATCACAAAACTATGTCAAGTGTATAATCTTATTTAATTTGTACAATTTCTATTTATACTTCGAGCATTTTTTCAATATATATATTTTTACTTACATGTGTTCCTATATATTTGAAATGTAAACTATATTATGAATTGTGAAATTTTCTATCATTTTTTTATGTATACTATTCTGTACATATACTGTTCAACTGTTCATTGTTCAATTAATACAAAAAAAAAAAAAGGGGTAAACTAATTAGCGGTGTAAGCTGATTTCCTGGTTCAAGCTCTCCGTAGTCGTCGCTCTCCCCAAACACAGGGTACGATTGTGAAACGGAGAAAAGGTCCATGTTCCGCCTCCATCCACCAGAGACTGTGGAAATGAATGGGATTGAGCGTATGGAAATGAAATAAATGTGCCGCTCTTATTGGGAACGACTCTGTGCATTCCAATGAGGGCGAAGACGGTCTCTGCGGTAACGGCAGCCGGGGTTTACGTCAGTGTCAGTCAGGCTGAAGCATGAGGATCCAGCAGAGACCCAGCTGAGGACACCCACTGCCACACCAGTTCAGTTCTGATGGGGTTTGGTGGGCTCTGCGTACGCACTGTCAGCCTTTAAAGGGTTATTCAACGGTATTAGATCATGTGTCCATTTACGTCAGGGGGTTTTAGGTCAGGGGTCACATTCAGACCAGTTTTAGGTAGTTTATTACCTCCGCCAGGAGGTATTGTGATCACTTTACTTTGTTTGTTTGTTTGTTTTAGCAACTTTAGTGTAAAACTCTTCCACCCATCTTTCCCAGATCTTCCCCACAGATAGGCCTAGGCCCTGGGACCAACCCAGTCCATTTTGGTCCCAGTAGGACAAAGTTCAAGGTCACAGCAAGGTCACAACATCTACAGTTTCCATCTGTCATCATTGAGACATTTTCCAAAATTCACAAAAAATTCAAAATGACTCCGATTCTCCTCCAGTTGGATCCACCTGTAGCTTAGAACAATCTCTTGTATCTGGAACTAAACTGTCCACATCCACTGTGGAATGTGGACTCTGTGGACATTTACACTGAACACTGAAAATCCCATTTCCCACACATTTAAAATTAGAACTCAACAAATATTGATGTGAATTGAATCTAATTGGACAGACACATGACTGGGACCAGATTCAACGGTTTCTGTGTATGGAACAACCTGGAAACTGTTGAATTTAAACAGAAACAGTTGATCCACACATGCACAGCGTTTGAGGTGCTTGGCGGAGGTTTGCCTTCTCTGAACACTTTTTTATTTATTTATTTATGTTTTAGTTAGTACAGTTTTATTTTTATTTTATTTAATTTTTTTTAGTTACTGTATTTTTTTTATTTTATTTTATTTTTTTTATAGTAAGTGTAGTTTTATTTATTACCTCCGCCAAGCAGGTTCTGTTTTTGCCGGCGTCGGTCTGTCTGTCGGTCTGTCTGTCTGTAAGATAACTCACAAATTTATGGACAGATTTGGATGAAAATTTCAGGAAATGTTGATACTGGCACAAGGAAAAAATGATTGAATTTTGGTGGTGATCGGGGGCACTGATCTGCCTTGGTGGAGGTCTGCGCTCTCCGAGTGCTTTTCTAGTTTATAGGTTATTTTTTCATTATTTTACTGTAGATCCCATCAGTCTGTATGCGAAACCTGAACTAAAATAATTTGGACATCCTTGGTTGTTAATATCTTCAGTGTAATTGTTGCACTTTCATCCCGGGGGTCGAAGTGGAACCTTTGGCGAGCCGGATTTGGCCCACGAGCCACATGTTTGACACCGCCGATCTATGCTAAGATCTGCGGTTCACATAACTCTAACTGCTAATGCTAATGCTAACCCTCAGTGTGTGGTATTTGACGCGGCGTGAACATACGTGTGGAAAGCTTACATCACCTACCGATAACACGCCAATTGACGCCAATGAAAAGTGTTGTTTTTAATTACATAAGTCATGATATCATGTTGTCCACGACATGATGCCAGACTCAGTATCACACACCTTTAATATCAGCAGATGTGAGATGAAAGTCTGCGTAACCACGACAATGCTGACATTTCTATACAACTGTTGGTGTTTTTCTTCGGTGGTTTCCGTCTCCACACTGGTCCTGTTCGTGTTCAGCTGCAGTTAGATTCATATTGTTGGTTCTTTCTCCTGAGTCATTTATTAAACTCTGATGAAACAATGGTGACATATTCGCTCTCCTTTGTCAGGCCCGGGCTAAGTTAATTAATTAGCCGTCTCTGCCGCAGTGCCAGGAGGTTGTTGATTGTATCGTTCTAAGCCGTCATCCTGTGTGAATTGACTGAGATTGAGATCTAACAAGGCTTTGACCTGGATCCCTCCCTAACAACCTGATGTGTGAGGCATTGATGAGGGGATTTTGCCGGAGGAGACTAGAGGACATGTTATCTTTAGCCAAACCGTGGGCTCCATTAGCTCCCAGCAGCACATGCACACAGTGGACGGAACTGGCTGAGGTTTATTTTAGAACGTATGCACAACCTTGTCAACATGTCCTGCTTCTCTCACACCTCCTGTCAAAACCCAGAGGACTCCAACACTTTCCTGTCATCCTACACATTGTCAGTCCCAGCTCATCACAGACTGACGCCTGGCCAGAGCAGGATGCATCCAGTACCCCCCCCCCCCCCCCCCAGCTGTTTATGACCAGAAAAATAATATGTGTGTGGAGCCACAAAATATACTGGAGCATTCAAATGGTGTTACTGTATGATTTATTTATTTATGAGGCACATTTTACCTGAAAACATTGTTTTTTTGTTAATTCAGTGTAGAGTCTACCCTTTATTAGGTTTAAAATAGTGACAGCAAAATGATAAAAATAATATTTATTAAAAGGTGGTCTTCCCTCTCCAGGTCGGTGGGGAGTCTTTGCCCCAAGTGGAGGAGTTTAAGTATCTTGGGGTCTTGTTCACGAGTGAGGGAAGGATGGAGCGTGAGATTGACAGACGGATCGGTGCAGCGTCTGCAGTGATGCAGTCACTGTACCGGTCAGTTGTGGTTCAGAAGGAGCTGAGCCGAGAGGAGAAGCTCTGGATTTACCGGTCAGTCTACGTTCCTACCCTCACCTATGCTCATGAGCTTTGGGTCAGGACCCAAAGGACCAGATCCCGGATACAAGCGGTTGAAATGAGTTTCCTCCGTCGGGTGGCTGGGCGCACCCTTAGGGATAGGGGGAGGAGCTCAGTCACCAGGGAGGAGCTCAGAGTAGAACCGCTGCTCCTCTGCATCCAGAGGAACCAGCTGAGGTGGATCAGACATCTGTTTCAGATGCCTCCTGGATGCCTCCCTGGGGAGGTGTTCCGGGCATGTCCCACCAGGAGGAGACCTCGGGGAAGACCCAGGACACGCTGGAGGGACTAAGTCTCTGGGCTGGCCTGGGAACGCCTCGGGATCCCCCCGGAAGAGCTGGAGGAGGAGTCTGGGGAGAGGGAAGTCTGGGCATCCCTGCTTAGACTGTTACCCCCGCGACCCGACCCCGGATAAGCGGTGGATAATGGATGGATGGATATTTATTAACTCTTAAGGTGAAGACACACCGACCTGATTTTTGTCGGTCAGACGTCGTCAGTCAGTCTGATGAGGTCGGTGACATGAGTCTGTTTGGTGTGTTCCGTTCGATCGGTCGTCGTTAACACCGTCTCCATTCTTTTCAGCCGATTCAACATGTGTAATCGGCCACGACTCATCAATCAATCAATCAGTCAATCAAAGTTTATTTCTATAGCACTTTACAACAACATAGCGAAGCCCAAAGTGTTTTACATCTAAAAGCATAATTAAACTATAAGATAAAAAACAGGTTGATCAGGTCCCATAAACATGCATAAAACAATAGGACACAACACACACTGATAAAAAAGACCACAGGTTCAAACCTAATAGTGCGTCAGTGCTAAGGGCTAAAGTCAGTCTAAACAGGTGAGTCTTTAACCTGGACTTGAACAGGTTCAGGTCAGTGAGAACTCGCAAGTCAGGAGGCAACGAGTTCCAAAGTTTCGGAGCGGCAACAGCACATGAACAACCAGCCCACTGTTTGTATGGGGACCTGGGGACATCCAAAACCATCTGAGAGGACTGGAGGCTCTGCTGGGGCGGTGAACCGTTAAAATCTCAGATAAATATGGGGGAGCCAGACCATTCAAAGCTTTAAAAACAAACATTCAAATTTTAAAATCAATCCGATGGCGGACTGGGAGCCAGTGGAGAGAAGAGTCGTTCAGTCGGACCAGTCTGATTGGTGGAGGGATCGGCCTGGACTAGCAAATGAGTGAAGGAGAAGTTTCCATATGAATCCAGCTGTGCCAAAGGTCCTGCCCACTGTTACTGTCTTCTAGAAGAGTCCACTCACTGCTCAGATCAGATCCGAATGAGTGACAGTCAGTGTTGACTATGGACTGCATTCATTCCATCAAGTCAAGTGTAACCGGTGGTGTCGGACTCTGCGTTGTGTTCTTTTTTTTTTTTTTTTAAATGACGAGACCCGCACGTGTGTCCTTGGAGGCAGTCTCTGTTTATTGTTGTGACAAAAATGATAGAAAACATAGAAACCTCCGGTCAGTTTCCCCCATTAAACAGCCTCCTACACAAACCAAAATGACACAGAAATGTGTTTAAGCACATCATAAGCACCTGATACAGCCTGAACTAGCCGGTTCATGTAAAAAAATTAAATTAACAGACTAAACCAAAAATTTTCACAAACTGTACGGCTGCTTACCTCTCCCACAGAAATCTGGAACAAAAGGGAGGAGGCAAAGGCGCGAAAACTCAGGTTATACATGCAGTGTCACTCTGTCAATTGCTCGCTGGGGAACAGACCAAACCCAAAAGTTCCACACACAGGTACCAACCGAAAGAAATGAAAATAAAATGAACAGATTTTGTGTAATTATAACAATACACAATGTGATATACACATCCGCATTGCTGCAGAATAATTGACCCTGTTACACAAGGACTTCAATGAACTTCTGTCTGGAATACTGTTTGTTGAAGACAGGTGAGAGTGGACGTGAAGGACAGAACAGCAGACGGTGACCAGAGCCCACTCCCACCTTCTGCCAAAAGGTCATGTGATCACTCCTGTTTGTTTGTCTGTCCCTGCATCCGTCCATCTGTTTGTTTGGACTGTTCTGCACACGATTTCTGCATGGTGGTAGAAGACAGACCTCACATTTAGAAGCAGAACTATGAGGAAAAGTGGAGGCTCAAAGTGTTTGTGTCTTTCACTTTTAAAAATGAGGATGTCCAGGCTCACTGGAATGGAAACAAAACAACACGACACTGCAGCACTGCGACTTTTCTGCCATTAAGGACTGAAAGTGGCTCTCAAAAAGCACCACTGTTTTATCTTTTTCCTCTGGCACCACCTGACCTTTGTTACCACGGTAACAGTCAGTTAAAGCAACCGATGAAACCGACACAACAGATGAAAACATGATCAGGGCTCAAGTTCTGCTGTAATATCATCATGGCGCGGTCACAATAGTAGACTAGTGGACTGCCTTAGTTTAGACGTTTATTTACTTTCTAACTTACGTTCCATCAGGTTTTTAGTTTGTTAGACTGAACTGTAATCGCTTTAAGCTCTGTACATAGTCATTCAGATGCAGCGTGTTTTTTAGAAACATTCAAGAGCTGTCCTGTACGGTGGCCCAGAGGTGTCACAGCAACACAATAACACACAACACAATTAACGGCAACACAACACAATTAACTGCAACACAACACAATTAACCACAACACAATTAATTGCGACACAACACAATAAGCCACAATACAACAATTAACCACAACACCATTAGCCGTAACACATTTAATTACAACACAACACAATTAGCCACAACACAACACAATTAAGCGCAACTCAATGCAATTAACCGCAGCACGACACAATTAGCCATGACACGACAATTAACCGCAACACGACACAATTAGCCACAACACGACAATTAACCGCAACACGACACAATTAGCCACAACACAATTAACCACAACACAATGCAATTCACTGCACCACAACACAATTAACCGCAACACAACACAAAAAAAACACAACACAACACAATTAACCGCAACACAACACAAAAAAAACACAACACAACACAATTAACCACAACACAATTACCTGCAACACAACACAATTAGCCACAGAACAATTAACCGCAACACAATGCAATTAACCGCAACACAACACAATTAGCCACAACACAACACAATTCACTGCACCACAACACAACACAATTAACCGCAACACAACAATTAACCACAACACAATTAGCCGCAACACAATTAATTGCAACACATCACAATAAGCTGCAACACAACAATTAACTGCAACACAACACAATTAACCATAACACAATAAGCCACAATACAGCAATTAACCACAACACAATTAGCCGCAACACAATTAATTGCGACACAACACAATTAGCCACAACATAACACAGTTAAGCACAACTCAATGCAATTAACCACAACACAACACAATTAGCCACAACACGACAATTAACCGCAACACGACACAATTAACCACGACACAATGCAATTCACTGCACCACAACACAATTAGCCGCAACACAACACAAAAAAACCACAACACAACACAATTAACCGCAACACAATTAACTGCAACACAACACAATTAGCCACAAGACAATTAACCGCAACACAACACAATTAACCACAACACAACACAATTAACCACAACACAACACAATTAACCACAACACAATTCACTGTACCACAACACAATAAGCCACAACACAACATAATTAACCACAACACAACACAATTAGCAGCAACACGAAACCTGCAATGGAAGTTACATGCACAAAGTAGGCAACAATGAACATTATGCCACAGGAAGTGAGCTGCGATAGATGTTACGTCACAGGAAGTGATCAGTTTTCAGTCCTAATGGATTTAAAGCAGGAGATCTTCAGAAAAAGCTCAAGAAGTAAAACACTGATGGTAAATAATGTTTATTAATTTCGGTTTCACTTTTCCACAGCTGAAGTATTCCATTTTACACACTTACGGACTCGTCAACTGGGATGCGTTAACGTGTTGCAGCAAAGGGCCGAGGTGGTCTAGTTTATGTCTATAGTGGCCACACCCACTACCTCAAACTTGCAGTAACTTTATTTACAAATCACAGTTACCAACATTTATAATAGCACATACTGAAATGAATAAACATTATTTACCATCAGTGTTTTACTTACGGGTGGTGGTGGTGGGGGTATTGTGTTGCGTCTTTTGTGTTGCTGTGACACTTCTGGGCCACCGTAGTCTTGTGACCTGCTTGTTCTTTCAATTCTAAAAACACAAGTCCAGAACACATGAGGCCGATCCAGTCGACAGCAGAGGAGTCCCACTGGTCAGCTCCGTGGAGGGGTTTATGAGTGCATCAGGATCCCAGTGGGGTTTCAACTGCAGTGACTGTTGAATGAACAGACCCACAGGGGGGGCCCAGAGGAAGGGCAGGGGTCTTCATTAAGCATGCTCTTAGACAGAATAAACAAACACAGCCATCCTTTTAACATGCAGATACAAAGGCCCAGTGGGTGTTGGAGACAGACTGCATCATTCTGACTTTGTCCAGAATGTACACCATGATAAAACATCTAATTAAATACAAGTACTGCTGTGGTTTCAAAATGGAAATATGTTCTTTTGTGGACGTTAAGTGGCCTCACCTTTGACCTCAACATGAGCTACATGGACCTGATAGTGTCAGAATAACGGTCACAGAACTAACTTTTACCCACCAAACTCCACCTAGTGAATGAAAATGACCACATATGAACTGTGGATGGTAGAACATGGACATGTGGAGACCATCAGTATGAACCACATTTTATGTCAATCATCTGATTATTGCTTGATTTATGTCCAAAAAAACTGATGTTCAACTACAGCGCCCCCATGTGGATGACTTATAACACTGACAGAGAAGCTGAAATCCATAGGGTTCTTCCACTATGTTGGTTATCAAGGAAAAGAAATCCAACCAAATCGGTCCAAACCTGTTCTTGTATGAAACAAGACAACGTTGAAATTACGTTAAATTGAAACAAGGAAGTACAATGAGTGTGTTTTCTTTCAGGTCAGTAAATGAACAGTTCATTTGGTTTCTGTGATTTCACAGCAGAATGTGTGACGGTATTAAACTGAACTGTGTCAGTGAAGGAGCAGATCTGAAAACAGCTGTCAATCAAACAGGATTCAGCCTTTCGACTGATCCTCCAATCAGCACGTGGGATTCTGGCGTCCAGCCCGGCCGAGCTCCGCCCACAGCTCCATTCACCCCCAGAGACGCCGAGTGTACAGGGGCGGGACAACACGGTGTCATTTATCCAATGATCGTCCAGTTTAGAGTCAGTTTCCAGCAGTTCCACTCAGTCCCATTGAAGTGCATGGACGCTGAGCGTCTACGGACAAATGCACTGAGCAGAGATGGAATGAACAAACACAGACACGGGAATGGAGGAGAAGTGAACAACATCCAGTCCACTGATCTGGGATCAAACTGATTCTGAACCAACTGGTCTGAGAGATGAACGTGTTCCAACACATTTGGAGTCAATGAAATGAAAACAACTGAACAGATTTGAGCATTTAATGGGAGTCATTTTAGGGGCAGCTGAGCTTCCACTGCAGTCTGACAGAAAACACCTGTGATACAAACAACATTAGCTAGAGTATGGTGTAGGATAATTGTGAATAACAGAAGACAACATAAAAAAAGATATAAAGGGATATAAATGATATTTAGAACATTTAGCAGGTCTGAACTAAACTCTGTATTTCCATTTGTACCTGTTTAGTAGTAGATGTCCTATTTATCTGACAGCAGTGTTAGTATATTATGGTCTGTTTTAATCCTATGTGACCTGCTGTACATATAAAAGACAACGGGGCCGTCTCCTCAGCTCAAGTGTCCGTCAAGTCGCCCCAGAGACTCGGTGGTATGACCTTAATCATAAGCTCACAGGGTTCCACCTGAGTGATGAACGCTGAAGGAGGTACTAATGAAGGGGACCGCCGGCGTCGTCTAATAGGCCCGCTCGTCTCACTCGACGCGCTCGTACCGTCGTGTTTTAGCTGGAATGTGATTAGCCTCCATAGGCTCCGGTTTCTAGCTGAGCTCTCCAATCCCCTGTGCTTCCCACAGAGACACATCAAACCCAAGCGGGCCTGATTAAACAGCGCACTTCAAACTTCACAAAATAACTTCAACAGTTTAACCTCGGAGGAAGCACGCTGGTGATTAATTTTGCCCCGTTTTACACTATTATAATTGTCACACCGGGGGGGAAGTTAATCATACCAAAGGCCATAAACCCAAGACCCTGTTCAATTCAAAGTGATTACCATGCCTCAAGGAAAACTGGGCAATTACGCATAATTGCCGCTCGGCAGCATCACTGCGGTATAATCGTCTTACAGTAGCATTATTGGGGTTTGTCTGTGTGTACTGTCTGAGCTTCAAGAAAACACAGTTTGACCTCCATGATTGGAATGATTACATCAGATATTCCATTCTGCACTCGGAACGACAATTGGGGAAGTCGACCGTAGTTCGGAGTTAGGACTGGAGCAAGGTTATTATCGTTAACGAAAACTAACGAAATGACCAAAACTAGAATTGAAAAAACATTTTCGTTAAATGAAATAAATAAACACTACAATCAAACGAAAAAAATGATAACTAATTTAATATTTTCAGTGTAATTTTTTAATTTCATAAATTCATTCCACAGGCCAGATGGGAGCCTTTGTCAGGTTGTGTTTTTCACTCCTGTTCTAAACCGACATTTTCTTTTTTCATTTTTTAGAAAACAGTCTGTCCATATGACCTTCATTTTACAAAATATCTCACAACAAATGCAAGAAGGACTCCAAACACTCAGACAAATCCTAGTTGTTGTCTAACCTGTGGACACTGTGGATAATACTGGACGCAGCAGACGCTTTAAAGTGGAAGTGTGTAAGATTTTACCGTTTTGGTTCTTCTTCCCTTTTTTTTATAGCATTTTTCTCTATGGAGCTCCGCCTACAGTTTCAAAGTAAATATTTACTGTCATAAAACCCACCATTAACCTGTTCAGAAACATCTACACTTTGAAAAACATTTAAAAATCTCCATTTTTGTGTCTTAACCCTTTCATGCATGAATTATGGAACCTTTGTCAATATATTTTTCCTGAGTGTTTTTGTTCCTCTTTAGGCATGAAAAAAACAATGCAATTAAGGTTTTTTTTTTTGTTTGTTTTTTTAAGGAGTTACAAAAATGTCCACTCAGCCGGAGATCATGCATTTAATTTCTGAAGCATAGAAACATGTATTTGAAACCTATTATCAGAAAGGGATATGAAAAAATTGCAATAAGAACATATTTAATGCTGCTAATCAAATTTTTTCTCATATTTTAACATACTCTAATACTATTTATTATTCACTTCATGGAGATAATATGCAAAAAAATAAAAACTTTTTGCAGAAAAAAAAAAACAAAAAACGTTAATTACAGTCTAATGACAATTAACACTTGCTTTACACCCAAATATGTTAGTGCAGATCAGGTTTATCAAGAACAGCAAAGTTACAATAATGGACTGAATTGCAGTTTATGGGATGATGCATGAGCGTCCACTGTGTCGGCTGATATGGAACTAAAACTATAAAATCCATGAATATACAAGAGAACAGATGTAGAAGAACTGTCCACTGTAATGACCACTGTGCATGAAAGGGTTAAAACAGTATTTACATGTGAACAGCAGGTTCACACACAGAGAATAAAAACCTCAATTTGTTAAATGTCTTTAAGTCAAACACTACTGTTCTGTCCAAGTCAAACGAATAAATCTAACATTTATATACATGATGTCCAACAATGATCAGTAAAAAATAAGCAGTTATACTTTCAGCTTTTATAGTCCCATCAGTTACCAGCGCTTTCAACTCATTCTGACAAAATACTTCAGGCTGTTTCTGTTCTTCAGTCAAACCACCTAACCAGCAAATAAACACACCAGTTAACACTTTCAGCAACAGCCTGATGAACGGACCGTCGAACAGTCCCACAAACATGAATGGAATCGTCTCATTAGACTAAGTCTTTCAACTCCACACTTGAAAAAACTCTAGTGTTCACATCAACAGTCCAACACTGGTGTCAACCATCTGAACGTTCACTTTTCAACTGTTCGTCCTCATTCGTCCTACAATCAATTATCAGTTCGTCAGTTTGTTGAAGTTTTCTCAGCAGATGGCTGTCGACTGAAGTGTGGAACTCAAGGCTGGTCTTCACTGTTGTCGTAGTTTTACCCAGTTTTTATCGTCGGTGGAATTCCATAAAATACTAGAATGTGTTCAGACTGAGACCAGGATTGTATCGACACATACGACAACGAAATTACCATATGTCAATCTGCAAAAGTTTAATATGGTTATAACCTTTAACCCTGTAAAGCCTGAAGCATTAAACCACTGACAGACTAGAAAAGCACTCGGAGAGGGCAGACCACCACCAAGACAGATCTGCCGCCCCCCCCCCCCCCCCCATCACCACCAAAATGTAATCATTTCTTCCTTGTGCCAGTGTCAATATTTCCAGAAAATGTCATCAAAATCCATCCATAACTTTTTGAGTTATCTTGCTAACAAGCTAACAAACAAACAAACAAACAAACCCCGTTGAAAACAGAATGTCTGCCGTCTTTAGTGGAGGTAAAAATTCCAGTTCTTCAAAACTGGAGCTTTTATTGGTCTTCCTGAAATAACCAAAACATTTTTTTTAAGTTATAAATATCAGTTTCCATGTATGAGTTTCACTTTTGTATCGTGTTTGATCCATCAGGTCTCAGTGCTCAAATTATTTTTGAACAAATAAAAACATAATCTAACACAAACATGTCTTATAAATAGTTAATTCCTTTTCTAAATGGCCCCAGTTCTTCCTCATTAATGCCAGTCTTGTAGTGTCACTAAAGGCCTCTGGTGAATGAACGCCTCCCCCTGGTGGATTATCTGTGTACTGCATGTATCTAATTGTATACATCAGGTTTTTCAAGAACAAAAAATATCACACTGATCATGTAGAGGGCTTCAAAACTCATGGATCAAATATGATACGTTTGGTGTTATAGGGTTTAAAGTAAGTATCTATGTATTTTAGTTTGAAGAAGAAAACTTGTTGATTCCATAATATGAATGTGTGGAAACTCTAAGTTTGATCCTTTATTCCAGGGCTGTCAAACTCTATTATTACTATTATTATTATTATTATTATTATTATTATTATTATTATTATTATTATTATTATTATTATTATTATTATTATTATTATGTGTCAAATATGAGACGTTTGACGTTATAGGGTTCAAGTAAGTATCTATGTATTTTAGTTTGAAGAAGAAAACTTGTTGATTCCATAATATGAATGTGTGGAAATTCTGAGTTTGATCCTTTCTTCAGTGACTGATCCAGTCTGTGGATCCAAAGCATTGATTCATTGGTGGTTTTGGTCTGAAGTCTGTTCTGGTACAGAGTGTGACCCTGTTGTGGAGACTTTAAAACAGTGGTTTCCAACCTTTTTTTTGACTCCTGACTCCATTTTAACATCACAAATTTCTAGCGACCCCAGACATTCAAAACAGAGCTTTTTTTTTTTGCTAAAATTATAAATTTAATTCATTTGCTGACCTGCTGTGTGAACGGAGACTTAGTCCAGTGGTTCCAACCTTTTTTTTTTTTTTTTTACTCCTGATCCCATTTTAACATCATAAATTTCTGTCAACCCCAGACATTCAAAACAGAGACTTTTTTCTGCTAAAATTAATTTATTTTTGATCCTGTAATTGTTTTCTATCCTCTGTTTCAAATCCAGGTTAATTTCAGAGGACATTTAGTCTGTATAATGTATAATATTGTGGACGGAGGCAGTAAATCCAGGTGTAGATTACTGCACAAAGGGAGAATTGGATTTATTTATTTTTATTTATATGTACAGTCAGTCCAGCTGTGATTTACAAGGCTGATAATTAATACTGAACAAACAAGAACTGAAACTATGAATTATGAAAGAGCTGCAGCATCTGAAACTGACCACAATGAACATTTGACACAGAAACAGAACCACAGTGCTGCAGTTTCACAACCACAGTTTGTCTGATATGTTTGTGATTGTCTCTCTTAACTCGCCATATATTTTTTATTTGTTTGTTGTTTTTTTTTTCAAATTTTTTATAAATTACTGGAAATTTCAGGCGACCTCATTTGAATTCTAGGCGACCCCACGTGGGGTCCTGACCCCAAGGTTGAAAAACACTGCTTTTAAATGTGAATACTACATTAAACTATTTTAAAGAAGGAACTTCTCAGTCTTAAAATGAAAAGCATTAAGGGCTAATCTGTGAAGGACAATAAAATAGACCCTAAACCTAATGATCTTTTCCACACCATTACTGGTTCTTCTAAGTCGACTATCAGAGACTTTAACTCACTCTCTGTTGAGATCTTCTTATCAAAAGTGTCAATTAATCATCCATAGTTAATTTTTAATGGTCTCTAGACCTTTTGATATTCATCCAAATGGCCGCCTGGGGATGGACTCTCCAGGGTGGCGACTTGAAATGATCCAACCTCCGTCTGAAGAGCGATTCATGTCTGAACCTGAGGTCAGTGGCGCCGCGAAAAACTCCAAGGCTTATCATACATATCCTGGAATTTGTCTGGACAAGCACTTCCCATTACGATAATGTATTATGAAGTAGAGTGGTTAGCTATGGTTAATAGAGGATATTATGAAATAAGTCATGATATCCCACCAGAACAGCTATAATCAGCAATATGTATGCAGAAATGGATCTATTTTTCATTACAATACATGGAGGAATTCAGAATTTCACTCTAGTGTTGCATTATTCAACCCCCAAAATATCCTGATCAAGGCACGTCCAGAACATTTGGAGTTTAAGTGATGTTAATTTACTGCCACTGTGAGATGATTTATTCTGTTGATTTAAAAGAATTTACAGAACAGTAGAATATACAGCACATGTTTATTAACCATAAAAGACCAGAAACATCTACTGATCTAAACTGTTTAATAACTTTAGAGCCACTAATCCTATCAAGACATGTCAATAATTGGTGTAAAATACAGTTTTACCTCAATTATTCATAGGATAAAATGTCCAAAAACTTGATAAAATGAGAGTTAATTTAGCAAAATACTTAAAATAAGGAAAAAATAAACCAAAAAAACTTGAAATATGGCAGACAAGTGAACAAATGCCTCTAAAGTGAAGAGAAAATGAGCAAAATACTCAGAAAAATGAGGAGAATTCATCATTTTATAACATCCAGAACCCCGTATTTATTGTGTTAACCCTCAAAAACCAAAACCATCTACTGATCTAAACTGTTTAATTCCTGTTGATCCACTAAAACTATCAATCCATGTCAGTAACTGATGTAAAATACAGTTCTTCATCTTTTCATGGTCGTCAGATATGACCATATTTAGATGTTCAGAGGCTCCGTAGTTACCATGGAAACAACGTCATCTTCTACAACATTGATTCACCAGTAAATCCCATGGAGTTGGCTCAATGACAGTGGATGGACACACTGGGTTTATGTTTATTGAATAGTAAAAAAAAAAAAAAAAAGAACAAAAAAGAAAAAAACAAATTACAAAATCATAAATAACATGAAAAAATAAGCAAAAAAATGTACTAAAAAGGATAAAATAAACAACAGGATGAACAGAAACAACCAAAGTGATGAATAAAATGAACAAAAATGAAGAATAAACCAACAAAATAAGTGGCATGAACAAAATAAGCCACAAACTGAAAAAAATTGGAGAAACATAATAAACCCATTTAGTTGGATCCGTGACAGTGGAAGGACACATTGGGTTTATGTTCAGGAAATGATACATTTTGCTGAAAAAGTCTCTTTTTCTTCAGTTTTCTCTGTTTTAATAAACTAAGCATTGAATTTCCTCTGAGCTTTAATGAACATCTACATGATCAGTGAATGAAATACAGGAAAATAACCTATTTACATATGAAAATGAAAAATGCATAGGATAATAGTATGATGAATGGTGAGAATTTACTTAAAGATTAAATATAGAGAAATGCATTTTAATGGGTTAATAGCATCAGATGCTGACACTTTGTTAATATTAGATCACAATAGAAGATGTGTAGACAATGTGTTTTTCTAATGTAACATTATGCTTTTATTGAATTATGTGAAGGAAGCACTGCAAATAATAATAGCAGTAGTAATAATAATAATAATAAATCAGGCATAATATAATAACATAATAATAAGCATAATCTTTATTCATAGAGACAAAATGTAGGAAAACTACAAAATGATTGAAGAATGAAATGAAAGTGATTCATAAGAAGATTAAAACCATGAAATAATTTGCATTTTAAGATGTTTTTTAATCTCATATTAGCTTTTTTGACATCAGTCACATGGAAACAATGTCATATTAATGGTAATTTTTTAATCTTGTTTCAATTTAGCGTCATATTCAGATTCGATATGATTATTAATCCTAATCTGTTTCTATACAAGTAATGCTGCAAAAAATTAAAAACACAAAATACAGTCACATTTTCTCTGTTTTTAATAAAATAATCTTTAAATTTACTCTGACCTTTTACTATCATGTTCATTTTCCATAAATAAAATACAGGAAATAAGTGATTTTCACTGAGAAATGCCAAACACAGATGATAATATTAAAACTAATGGTGATAAATGACTTGGAAAAGGTTAAATGTATTTGGAAGCTACAAAAATCGTTTGGGTCGTCAAGGGTTAATATATAAAAAGTGATAAAATGAGTTGTCTCTTCACTCTTGACATGAAGGGGTTAAGTGTTTAATTCAGAGTCAGATCTGCGTTTGTCTAAAGACTACATCTATGCCAGGGTTGTTTTTTTTTTTTTTGATATTTTGACACCACAGTGCGACAGCGTGTGAAGGTTTTTAATAACTGTTCATTCCATCACTCATTTATGAAGATCTGGGTCCAAAAAAAAAAGCATTTTAATTAAACGCACTTCAAAACACAAATTAGAGAACATCATCAAGTGTCATTTCTACATTATATATAAGTATGTGTGTGTGTGTGTGTGTGTGTGTGTGTGTGTGTGTGTGTGTGTGTATATCTCAGTGGTTGAGTATAATGTATGGGGTAAGAAAGACGTCAAAATATTCATGTGCATTAGACAGATATGTGTGCATATATGTCAGTGGCGGCTGCTTGTCTTTCAGACAGTTGAAGCTCATTGTCGGCTAACATTAAAAAAAAAAAAAGTCCAGTTCTTTAAACATAAATTCGTCCCTGTGTTCCTTTTTCAGAAAATGCTCAGTGACCTTATTGTACCAAGTAAACAAGAAAACGTTGAAATTATGTTAAATTGAAACAAGGAAGTCCAATGGTTGTGTTTTCTTTCAGGTCAGTAAATGAACAGTTCATTTGGTTTCTGTGATTCCACAGCAGAATGTGTGACGGTATTAAACTGAACTGCGTCAGTGAAGGAGCAGATCTGAAAACAGCTGTCAATCAAACAGGATTCAGCCTTTGGACCCATCCTCCAATCAGCACGTGGAAGCTCAGCGTCCGGCCCGGCCGAGCTCCGCCCACAGCTCCATTCACCCCCAGAGATGCAGAGCGTCCGGGGGCGGGACAACATGGTGTCATTTATCCAGTTAGCGTCCAGTTCAGAGTCAGTTTCCAGCAGTTCCACTCAGTCCCATTGAAGTGCATGGACGCTGAGCGTCTACGGACAAATGCACTGAGCAGAGATGGAATGAACAAACACAGACACGGGAATGGAGGAGAAGTGAACAACATCCAGTCCACTGATCTGGGATCAAACTGATTCTGAACCAACTGGTCTGAGAGATGAACGTGTCCCAACACATTTGGAGTCAATGAAATGAAAACAACTGAACAGATTTGAGCATTTAATGGGAGTCATTTTAGGGGAAACTGAGCTTCTGCTGCAGTCTGACAGAAAACACCTGTGATATCAGTCTATAGTTGTGTAAAAAATTAATATGTGTAAATGAGTTGAATGAGTTCATTCGAACATAAAATATATTGTATTTTATCAGAATAGGAATGAAAAACACGAAATGCAACTTCACGATTGCACTTTCTCCATCACTAATATGAATTCACCAACAAGACTTTACTGTCAAAAATACGACACAACTTTTTCATTCCGTCTTTTCATAAATTAATCAAATTTATCAATCAAATTTTATTTATATGGTGCCAAATCATAACAAAAGTTTCTCATGACACTTAACATATGGAGTTGGTCAAATGTTTCTCTTTGTAAATGTAAATATTTTCATGTATTTACACTAAAGCAAAGTATAATTTTGCAAAAAATGTGAATAAGCTGAACAAATATGAACAACCTGAAATGTCTTAAGAGAAGTCAGTACAATTTTAACAATATTCAGTCTGTTATTAAATGTTTTGTGTGTTTGTAGATCCACTGTGATCTGTAAGTTGTAATGTACATGTGGAAATGATAAACTGAGGCAGAATATTGTGAAAATTACACTGATTTTTTAAAAGTTTGTTCATGTTTTCACATCTTTTGAAAGGATAGTTTGTAGATGTAAACCTTTTCATAATATAATTTTACTTTTTTTGCTCTAAAACAGGGCTGTCAAACTCATTTTAGTTCAGTTCCACATTCAGCTAAATTAGATCTGCAGTGGGCCGAACCAGTAAAATAATAACAGAATAATATATAAATAATGTCAACTATGAACTTTTCTCTATGTTTAAGAGCGAAAAAAGTAAATTTATATTATGAAAAGGTTTACATCTACAAACTATCCTTTTAAACAATGTGAATAACATGAACAAACTGAAAAAAAATGAATGTAATTTTAACAATATTCTGCCTCAGTTTTTCATTTTACATATGTACATTATAGCGTACAGATCACAGTGGATCAACAAATACACAAAACATTTAAAATAACAGACAGAATCTTGTTAAAATTGCACTTATTTCTCTTAAGACATTTCAGGTTGTTCATATCTGTTCAGGTTATTTACATTTTTTGCGAAATTATTCTTTGTTTTAGTGGAAATACATGAAAATATTTACAATTACAAAGAGAAAAATGTGGAGTTGTCATTATTTCTGTTATTATGATAGTATTTTACTGGTCTGACCCACTTGAGATTGAATTGGTCTGAATGTGGAACCTGAACTAAAATGATTGTTAATATCTTCAGTGTAATTTTTGCATTTCATAAATTCATCCCAGGGGCCGGACTGGACCCTTTGGCGGGCCGGATTTGGCCCCTGGGCCACATGTTTGACACCTATGCTCTAAAACATAGAGAAAAGTTTGGAGTTGACATTATTTATACATTATTCTGTCATTATTTTACTGGTTCGGCCCACTGCAGATCTAATTTAGCTGAATGTGGAACTGAACTAACATGAGTCTGACAGCCCTGTAGTAAATGAATTGTGGATTTTGACTGTTTGTAATAATTTTGTAATAAATGGATGGATGGATGGATGGATGGATGGATGGATGGATGGTGTTCTGTTCGCTGTAGATCATGTTGTTCATAGTTTATCCAAATACTCCATCTAGTGGCCACTGTCAGCTGACTTTGTTTAGAATAGTAGAAGAAGAATCAGACCGGAAGTCGTTGAAAACGTCCTCACCGCAGGACATGGCGGCTCTACTTTCCAGACTTTCGCTTATGTCGTTGTTTGTTAAAGTATCGTCTGTAAGTATTATATGGTAGAAATGATTGTACACTTTATACATTGTTGTTTGCTTGTGCATTTGAGTGTCGGAACGTTCTCCATGACCTATAAAATGTATAAAATCGCTATGCTAATCGTTATGCTAACCGCGATGCTAACTTCGATGCTAGCGGTCTCAGCTCATTGTTGTACAGATGTGGATGAACTGGTTGGAACCTGTGATCAGTATTTGACATGGGTGCTAATGTGGATGTTTCCATTTTTCTGTATTGTAACAGTTTCACCAAAAAAAAAAAAAAAAGTCAGTAAACTCCATTGATCATCCCCAGAGTCTGTGAAGTTTCTGGATTCATGTTTAGCTGTTTGGAAAGCTGGTTTAGCCACTAGCATGTAGGCCACTTACAGATGGACTGATTGATTGACACAATAAGATGAAAACCAACAATAAAAGAAATGTAAGAAAATAGAAACACCGCAAAAGATGTAACAAAATAAAAAAAATCAAGGTAAAAGTCGAAAATTATATATAAGAGGCAGTAAAACAATAAATGAGACTAAATGTGAAGGTCAGAGCACTGCCTGTTCAGGGGTTTAATCAGCCTCTGTGACCCTCCATGACCCTCCATTCACACTGAACTTGAACTTGTAACCAATCAGGCATAAATGTACTATGTATAATATCTGTCTTTTCTTTGTAAGCCCATCCCTGTTCAAGGCTGCCTCATTAGCGGTTTTCACAACTCTCCATGATCTATTGTTTAGACAAAAAGAAAAAAAAAAGTCATGCAAAATATTTGTTGTTGGCTGGAGATGAATCCCATGTCCTGTTTTGCATTTTGTTGTTTATTTACAAGGTGTTAGTGTGTGAATTCACAGTGTGTTCACAGTTCTTTCACGTGTGACAGGATCCAGCTGGAACGCCTTCATCCACCTCACACTCCAACAGCCTCGTCCACGCTGCTGTACGCTGCCTGGGTAAACTCAGCTCATTTTCACTCACCTGTTGATACCGCCGCAGATCTACAGCGACGGCGGAGGATGAAATGGAGACGCTGGGACCATCTGGAGGTTCTGTCTGCTTCTATTTATTCATCTGCATGTGTTTAATTATCTGACGTCCTGTCATTAAGGACAACGGCCTTGACTAAATCTACAGGAGCTGTTTTCACTGGGTCAAAGATGGACCCTTCACTAAGCCCCTCCCAAAAATGACTACTGTCCAATCCTACCTTAGCAACCGTTACCAGGCAAGACAAGATAAGATAAGGTAAGATAAGCTAAGATGAGGTAACATAAGATAAGATTAGGTAAGATACTTTACTGTCATCATATTTTCATATAATGGTGCACCTCCATAAAAGATAAATGAATATTGAATCAGTAGTTTGGGAAAAGAAGATTGTTGAAATGCAGACATTGATGTCCTTGACTTTAACCCTTCAAGGTCACTTCAAGGTCAAAGGTCATAGTACCAAATGAAAGCCCATATATGACTTCTATCAGTGATCAATAGTAACTACATTGATAACTATTTTATATATATATATATATATTTTTTTTTTTTTTTTTTTTTTTTTTAGTGGATAGATAGATATAGATATAAATATGTGTTGATGGTGGCCATGGCTCAGGAGGTAGAGCAGGTCATTCAATAACAATAAGGGTTGGCGGTTTGAATCCCACTCTGTCCTAGCCATGTGCTGTTGTGTCACTGGGAAAGACACGTCACCCTCCTTGCCTCCAGTCACACACTGGTGTATGAATGTTTGGTGGTGGTGGGAGGGGCCAAGATAATTTTCATTTGTTCCACTGGCAGATTTTTTTTTTTTTTACTTATTTCAAGATTTTTTTGCTTAATTCAAGAAAGTGATAATGCTCTTGGTCAGGTTTGTTGAAATCAGATTTTTCAGATCTATTGTCTATAAATCAGTTCTTATATCTCACTGAAAAGTTCCTCTTTAGGTGATTCTGTCTGATTTTAAGTGTGATGAGATATTTGGACTAGAAATGAGACAAACACACTTTTTCAGATTTAGATTTTTGCAGTGTACATATTCATGATACTTAGGTTATGACTCAGATTTTACAGATTTGATGAAAAACTGGTGATGAAAGTCATACACAGCTTAGATGATAAGGTGTCACATGTTCCGTTGTGTTCCTTCATGGGTTTATGTAGAACAGCTGTGGGCGTGGCTCTGACTAAAGGATGCAGTGTTTCACATATAGATTCAGAGTTTTAAGGGCTCGTCCAAGCTTCTCCAAAGGCCTCGCTGTGGGTTTGTTATTATTTCTACCACTCACATTCAGGGTCAGATGAGTGGCACACACACACACACACTCACACTCCGAGACTCGAATCGTAAAACTGGTAATTGCGTACGCTGGCGGACTCGGTCTCCTTAAAGGCCTTCGTGAAGAGTGAAGGGAGAGGCTGTACGAAGGATCAAACAGAGAGCTGCAGAGAAAATGTCTTACATGTGGGCATGCTTGTCAGATTGTCAGTTTCAATGTGTTAAAGCTGCCAGATTCTTCCATTTTAACCCTTAAAGAGCCAAACAGCCACTGGAAACCTAAACCATCTACTGATCTAAACTATTTAATACCTGCTGATCCACTTATCCTATCAATATAGGTCAATAATTGGTGTAAATTACAGTTCTTCATCTTTTCATGATCATATTTGGACATTCAGAGGCTCTGTAGTTACTGTGGAAACACCGTCATGATGTGTCCCAATATTTATGTCCATATAGTTTAGAAACATCAATCAATTATTCATTTTTATGTTTAATTTCAGATCAGTTTCATCTCCATAAAATCATTCTGAATATTATCGTCCATGCATTTCATTTTTCTTCAGTAGATCTGTAATTAATCAGTGTTGCAGTTATTTTTAAGAACAAACACCATATTTGTCCATTTTTCTTCACTGTTTGTTGTGTTAAAATGAATGTTTTTCGGTTTTGGACTAAATGATGTTTCACAGATACAATAATTCATATTTATAGAATAAAGAATGATCAAAATAACTCAACAGGACAGAATAGAGTAAAATCTACCATTAAACTTTAAGGAAATATTGATGTTTTTATCTTAAATCCTCATGAACAGGACATTTTACAGTTGTAGACATGATGTGTCCCAATATTTATGTCCATATAATTAAAAACATAAATCAATTATTCATTTCTGTGTGTATTTTCAGATCAGTTTTATCCCCATAACATGATTCTGAATATTATCGTCCATTACTTTCCTTTTTCTTCGGTAGATCAGTAATTAATCAGTGTTTCAGTTCTGGTTTATGGGTTTGTTCATTTTTCTTCACTGTTTGTTGTGCTAAATTGAATCTCTTTGGGTTTTGGACTAAATGATGCTTCACAGATACAATAGTTCATATTTGAAGAATAAAGAATGATCAAAATAATTCATAACAGGACAGAATAGAGTAAAATCTACCATTAAACTTTAAGGAAATATTAATGTTTTTATCTTAATTCCTCATGAACAGGACATTTTACAGATGTAGACATGATGTGTCCCAATATTTATGTCCATATTGTTCATAAACATCTAACTTTTGTTATGATTTGGCACTATATAAATAAAATTTGATTTGATTTGAATATTCCATGTATTGTTAGGATTAGTGGATCAGCAGTTATTAAACATTTTCGATCAGTCATTGCTTTTCGTTGCCTGCAGCTGTTTCGCTCTTTCAGGGTTGATGAGACGTCACAGACAAAGCGCTGTTGACTGGTCCTCTGACATCCGCCCACAGCTGTGTGTTTACAGGTTTGTGTCAGCTGTCAGATGTGTGAGGAAATATGACCCAGACGTCCACGCTCCCCATGTACAGTTTTTAGATGAACGTGTGGGAAAGTGCGACAGGTAGCGGCGTTCCAGCGACGCCGCGCTAAAGCAGGATGGCAGGAGTGGAACAGCTCATCTGTCTTCTGTTCCACTTCACTGTCAGCATCAAGTTCATCTCAAGATACGGTACAACGAAGAAAAAAAACAGACTGTGAGGAAACGCTCGATAATGTGAACAATAATGAACAGGTACTGAATCTGAGGAAAAGTAGGGATGTACAGTAATCAGCACCGATAATGATCGATCCGATATTGAATAATTCCCTCCTCCAGGAGGTTTTGTGATCACTTTGCTTTGTGTGTGTGTTTGTTTGTTTGTTAGCTACTTTAGTGTAAAACTCTTCCACCCATCTTTCCCAAATCTTCCCCACAGATAGGCCTAGGCCCTGGGACCAACCCATTCAATTTTGGTCCCAGTAGGCCAAAGTTCAAGGTCACAGCAAGGTCACAAAATCTACAATTTTCCATCTGTCATCATTGAGACATTTTCCAAAATTCATCAAAAATTCAAAACGACTCCAATTAGCCTCCAATTGGATCCACCTGTAGCTTAGAACAATCTCTTGTATCTGGAACTAAATTGTCCACATCCACTGTGGAATGTGGACTCTGTGGACATTTACATTGAAAATCCCATTTACCACACATTTAAAATTAGAACTCAACTAATATTGACGTGAAATGAGTCTAATTTGACAGATACATGACTGGGACCAAGCTTCAACTTTTTCTGCTGTATGGAACAACCTGGAAACTGTTGAATTTATAAATAAATAGTTGATCCACACATGTACACCGTTTGGGGTGCTTGACAGAGGTTTGCGTTCTCTGAACACTTGTTTAATATCAGATCGATGATCATCGGTGCTGATAGTTATTGTACATCCCTGCTTTTCCTCAGATTCAGTAACTGTCCACTATTTTCTCGAACTGAGACGTACTGGGTTGTTGCAGTGTGTTTGGCCCTTGTCGGCCACCGTAAGAAAGTTTGAGTGATTATATCCACACTGCCCTTCCATGATTTCCTTTTATGGACCACTAATTTTCCAGTTGAAGCAATAACAGGAAACAGAACAAGGGATCACACATTTCTATCTAATGCACATGAGTATTTTGACACCAGCCTAACTCCATACTACAGTCAGTAGTCGCTGAATACTTGACAGTATTTTGATGTTGATGATGATGAAATTCTTTCTTCAGTCCTCACATAATCCAACCAGTGTCCACACTCCAAACATTCCCCACAGGTTAGTGAGTGAACAGGCCCAGGCAGAAGCAGAACGCTGACATTAATGCCTGTCCTACAGAGCACGTTCAGTTACCCAGCATTCAATAGAGGAAAAAGAACAAAACCAACAATGCATACAACCAAACAAACAAACAAACACAAACATAAAAAAGTGAAAGTAAACCAGAAAAATAGAAAACGTAACCAGCCAAATTAGTGGTAATTTAATGTAGAAAAATTTTAAATTTTTTTTTTTTTTACTTATTAGATCTGAATTGTATCCTTCAAAAATTACCCTATGTACCATTTTTTTTAAATATCCAAAATGAGCTCCACATTCTTAAATCCATGCTGGCCTCATTCCATAGTTGAACTCCAACAACACATATACATCTGCTTTTAGTCTCTTTTCTAGCTTTTTGTTAGACAAATTTACAAACATCTCACAAATCATATTTAGAAGAACCTTTGTACACAGACAGGGAGTCACTTTAATTTGGCTTTATATATTATTTGCGTTATTTTATAGTAAATCAAATCTTTAAATTTCATAAAATGGGATTTCATAAACAATTCATTAGTGTGTTCATAGTAAGTATAGTATAGTATTTTCAGTGTTCCTTATAGAAATGACATTGATAATACAAACATAAAAACTCCTAGACCTCATAGCAATGGAAGACTGTGTTTGTGATGAACCCGATACCTGATGGAGTCATAATCTACTGGCACAATCAGAATAAACTTTGCTCTTAAACGCACCATGTGATGCGTTTTCAGTGACCTATTGAGAAATATGTAAAATGGCTTCAACCAAAATGTCCTGCTGTGACAGAGATACAAGATTCCAGCCGCAATTTCATATTAATTTTTTGTCTCTGCAGGTATCGTACCCCGGGGCTGATATGCTAATGAGATTATGCTTGTCTGTTTTTATTGGAGCTTTGGTGTATGATCTGAATGTGAATTTGATCCTCATCCCAGGGACGCCGTCGCACCATCCTGAACGCTTCTACACAGTCGAGGAAATGAATGATTCCACCGCGTACAGCCGCAGACTCCCGTTAATTAGCTGTCACATTAATCCAAATCATTTTAAGGTTTGTTTGGAACCACGACGCTCAAATAAACACGGATAAGAATGCGCTGGTCTCAGCGGATTGAAGGATCAAATATTGAACAGACATATGGTATTCCATTCGCAGGGATAGGTGTATTTACTGCACCCACTCCGACACCGTTCTCAGGCTTCGTGTTCCCAGTTCGGAGGGAAACCAAAGCCAAAGCAAACTGCTGCTAAACTCATCAGGGGGTTATTTTCACAGATAAAACAAAACTCTTCAGGACCACTGAGGACATTCCACTCCTCTCACAGAATCATAACAGCTTTATTTCTTCGTCCAAGGAGATGATGCTGTTTTCATTGGTGCTTGTTTGTTTGTTGTGTCTGTCACTAGAATCATGCATAGACTGCCTCAGGGAGGACCAACAGTTTTATTTAACTTTCACTAAGGTTTCACATGCCTTACGTCTAATGTGTACGCCACTGAAATGTATGTCGTAGGAATTTTTGCTTGTTGAAAGTTTGTCACTTGTGGAATAATGCAGACATTGACTAACATAGTATCATCTACTAATCAGAACTCACATGTGTTCTTTCATTTGGTACAGATTTTGCTGACCTTCCGTGACCTTGAAAGGTCGAACCTAAGGTCATGATTTTCAAAATACCCAATTTATTTATTTTTCAATTCATTATAAAATCTGTAATTTAACAGAATTTTTACCATTTATTTTACAGATTTTTCCTGTATTTTTAAGATACAGGAAAATATCAATGAAATGACAAAAATAGACTGTGATTTTACACGTCAAATGTAAAATAACATGAAAAAACTGTAACTGAATAATGCAAAAATTTCAATTTTTAAAAAGAAATGTTTTCTTTTTTCACAGAAAAATGCAGTTAAAATACATTTGCAAATGTATCGTAATTTCACAAATTCTTCTTTTCTAGTTATGAGATTAAACTGTTAATTTAAAGTTTAATACTTAAAAAAAAAAACTAAATAAAACGAGATAAAATAACTGACAGTTAACCATAAAAGAAGTATTTGTTCTGTCAGTTGAACCAGACTTGTTTGTTAACTGACAGGTATCTTGTGTAATTCCAGGAGGTTTCACAACAGAAATGTTGAATAAATGCGTTTTTGTGAATGTATAACATGTATAAGCACTGATAAACTGTCCAAATACAGTTTTTATCAGTGGATTGGACAACTGAGTCTCACTGACAATTCTATGAGTCTCACTGACAATTCTATCTATCTATCTATCTATCTATCTATCTATCTATCTATCTATCTATCTATCTATCTATCTATCTATCTATCTATCTATCTATCTACATATATATATATATACACACCCATATATGTAGGTAATTTGATTGTTTTAATACATGAAAATATTCTTTATTAAACATTAAAAAGTAAAAAAAAATATGCAAAATCTCATGTAAAGTTAGGGCAAAAAACTGTATTTTAATTATAGAAAATTACCATATTTTTATGAGATGGTTATTTTCTGTTATTTAACAGTATTTTTTCGGTACCCCTGCTGCTGGAATATTACCGTTCTTTACGAGTTTTTTTGTTTTTTTACAGTGTAGAAACATATATTACTGTAGAAACTGAGTATTAAGACTGAGTTTCTTGTGTTCATACTCGTCTTACATGAAGAATATTAATAATGAGAGGGCCTTACCTTTCGGCTCGGTCCCTAATTAAACCACTGC
The DNA here is from genome assembly GCF_902148855.1 of Sphaeramia orbicularis. Classification (NCBI taxonomy): domain Eukaryota; kingdom Metazoa; phylum Chordata; class Actinopteri; order Kurtiformes; family Apogonidae; genus Sphaeramia; species Sphaeramia orbicularis. Next base: position 3,242,703 of record NC_043977.1, on the reverse strand, counting down.
GACTGAGTGTAAAAGTAGAAAATTGAGGTTTTGAACTGAACAAATATGGCCGATGGGTTTAGTTATGGGTTAAAATACTCAAAATATTGTCATTTCCTTCATTTAATTTCATTTCTGCTGTATTGAACAAATCACTGATATTTTACCACTCCGGGTTATTTTTCCTTGATCACATCTGAGCAAAAACTTAAATAGGTTTCTTTCATTTGGGTTTAATCATTGAAGTCATAATTGCCAGAATTTTATTTGAGACTTTATTCGGCGCTGATTCTGTTAAATCATCCAAACAGTGGACTCAGCAGGATATTTAAAACCCAGACAGTTTAACAGGTACCGATCCACAGTCCCAACGGGTACCTATAATAACTGTTATGACAGCGCTTTCGATACTTCTGCAGACATTTAATTTAACAAAGTAAATTTATAGATGGCATCAGGATTTATCATCTGGACACCGTGAACATCTGGGCATCCATCCAGGTCTTTAACTTCGTAAAACATTACTTTCTGAAAACAAAAAGAGGCTTAATGAGTGATTTTTCCAACAAAACTGTCCCAGAATGCCTTGGATGATGCTGTAATATAGAACCTGAAATGAGACGTAGATGGCCCAGGATGAAGAAACAAAGCAACATGAAAATCTACTTTGTCTTGTGTTTGGCTTTGGACTATGGGAACGCAACATGTTTGAATATTTCATTCCTTCTGACTTCATTTCATAAAGTACATCCATTCTTCAGAGTATTGCAGAAAAAGCTGCAGCAGGTCTGAGTTGGAGCTGTAGAATAGAACATGAAGTATTTATTCATTGAGGCTTTCAAAGGTTGTAGGAGCAGATATTACAGCAGAAACAAACGCAACAGAAAAGGCATTCCACGTCCACTAAAAGTCTAAGTCAGGGGTCGGCAACTATTACGACGTCAAAAGACATTTTTGACCCAAAAAGACAAAAGGAGGATCTGGAGCTGCACAAACTGTACTATTACTGATGTTTTCGCTCAGTGGTTCTGATCCGGTCCGGCTAAAGGACCCACTCTGACCCCTCTACGACAAGACAAGAGCCAAACTGATAAACTTCTGAAATTTGTTTAATATAAAGTTGGTGTGTTCCGAACCTGAAATAATCCAGAATATCACAAAACACAGAAGACCAGTTTAACGATAAACCAAACTGACCAGCAGGTGGCGACGATAAATATGGAACTATTCCCTTTAAAGGGGGTCATATTTGTCTAAACCACAAATGGGAGGTTTCTGGTCCTCCAAAGGGGGGAAAACAGAAAATGACAGAACCACTGATTTAACATGTTGTTCCTGATCTGGAACAGATACAGATCAGATTTTAATTGTATTTCTGAATGTTATATGAATTATTTGACCGCTTAAATTTTCCATTTTCGATCATTTTACAGATTAAACTATTCATAGATTACACTGGGTTACAAAAAAATGTTTTCTGCAAGTTGTCTAGGCTTTTTCAACTGAATTCGGACCATTTTGCACCGCTAAATCCAAAAATGACATCTGTTTTTCTCAATCAGGTCAGGTGTTTTTTTGCTAATTTGATTTTGAAAAATTTGATCTTCTCACAAAATTGATTACATTTTTGTGACTTTATCGGTTGATTTTTTTATATCGTTCTCACCCAAAATAGGTTTTAAGAGAAAAAAAATTATTTTCTAACAGGATTCCTGTTAGGTACAATGGTGTATTCACCGCAGATGGAGCAGAATACATCAGGCTTATTTTTGCAAGATCTTCTAGTCGAAGCCATTTCATTCACCTGTAATATTAAAAAAACCATTAATCATAAATTGGCAAAAGTAAAATCTTCAGAACTCGTTTATTGCAAGAAATATGAAAGAATTTTGTATCCTATGATGTGAAAATGCCCATAAATGTAAGCAAAAATGTTAAAGGTCCCGTATTATGCAAATCTCACTTTGTGACAGTTTTCTTATAGTAGTGTGTGTTGCAGTAGCCTCATTATGAGGTTCGAATTTGAAAACTGTCTGTTTCCTCCCTGCCTTGCTACACCACATTTTGTGAAAATGCCTGCTCAAACGGCCGAGTTTGAGTTGGGTCCGCTTATGACGACATAAGCGGATTTAACTCCTCCCCCTGACTGTGCCCCCACCCTGGCAAAGCGAGCCCCGCCCTGGCAAAGTACCTCTTGGACAACAAACATGGCGAAGGCAAGACACGCCAGTTGTGGTGTTGTTGGCTGCACACACCAACACCATAGTTTATTTTTGCTCCCCATTTCCGAGCCTCTCCGTAAAAAGTGGCTGGATTCTGTCTGTGATGGTCATGGACCAAACAACATTCCCAAACGCTTGTATGTGTGTGCCCGGCATTTCACGGACGAGTGTTTTTCGAACATGGGCCCATACAGCTCCGGCTTAGCACAAAGACTCCGAACCAAGAAGGACGCAGTACCAACGCTTCGTGACCCAAGTACAAGTGTGGGAGATGGAAGTTCTGATCATTTTTTTTGTATCTTTACTGCATAACCCTACATTACGGATAAGCTGGTGGTTGTTGATGTGTACGTCTAACGTTAGCATGGCAGTTAACATAGCTCGGTTACTGCTGCTAACGTTTGCGTCCCCGTTAACATGCAAGAGCTGATAATATCCAGAGACATTCAACAGAACTACTTTGAACACGGGCCTTTTGTGGTTGGCATCAGTAGAGTTAGCATCAAGCTTGTTAGCAGCTGCCTGCATTAGTGGCGGCAGGCGTCTTTCCGTGTCAGGTCCACAAACCCGACACAACACCGCCGTTTTTCGTCGGGGCACAATCACGCCTCAAGGCAAAGAAAGCCAGTGTTTGGAAAGACGTTCTGTCTGAGACATGTGTATTGTAGACGAGAGAGCCATGGCTTCACAGTCAACATTAGCGCGTAGTACCGCTAGCGGAAGCCGCGTCCTCTCCCAGAGAGGGGAGGGGGAGTGGGCGTGGACAGATGCGTTCATTTGCATACCCGGAAGCAGGCCCAGAAACAGCCTGTTCTGAGGAGGGCTGGTGAGAGTGACTTTTTCGACCGCTGAAACTCCGAAAAAAGGATGATTTTGGGGCGAACAAACTTAAATACTATGTTTTTGGGCTTCTGAGACCTATATGACATGACTGAAAAATAGCATAATACGGGACCTTTAAAAAGCCAATATGTCGCATAGTTCAGAAAGTTGACCTGGTTGAGCAAAATTAATGTGATTTTTGGATTCAGCACACCAAAATTATCCTAAATCAGCTAAGAAAAAAAACTTAATAAATTTGTTGTTGACCAGTGTTATCTGTGAAGACTAACAGTTGCAGCCCAGTCTCTGCACAAAATACTTTAATTTAATTTCCTAGTTCAGCCTCTACCTCTGTATCTGTGATCCGTGTGGTTAAACTCCTAGAAACCAATCGGCATTTCGCTCCCCGTCCTGGAAATACTGGCTCTGAAAAGAAGACTCATAATTGTGAAGGGCGTTCGGTGCCTTTGAGGGTGAAAGTTATGCTTGGCTGGTGTTAATTTGCAGGGACAGAACTATGTGAAAAGTGCAGTCGTGTCGAGCGAACGGGCCGGATCGTTACGTTATGTGTCAATAACTTTGAAAATGAAGTTCTCAGAAAAATAGATCGATCTTATCCCACGAGCATCGGTTTGGCACGATTCATATGCTCTATTATATTAGCTGAGGAAGAAAAATGTCTGTGTTCACATTTGAAGACAAGAGGCTGAAAGTCTGGGTTCATAGATGGTCTCTGAGGAGGAAAGAGCCTGAGTGTGTTCGACTGTCATTTGGCTAAAAACCTCCGGATCACTGCGCTCTTTGTTCTCTGTTCCGTCCACAAAAGTAGGAGGAAATTTAAATGATGGGAGGTCACTTCTGTTTGGTGACACTTCCTTCCTCTGTCAGTTTTGGACTTAACCCAGGCTTTCTCAACCGTTTTTCAACCACGCCCCACTAGCGGCATCATGAGTCTAATGGTGACCCCACTATGCCCGAAAAATTTCTGGGTGTGTGGGGGCGTGTTATGTAATGCTAAATGTACACTGTAAAAAAAATCTGTAATTTAACAGAATTTTCACAGTTTATTTGACAGATTTTTCCTGTATTTTTAAGATACAGGAAAATATCAATGAAATGACAAAAACAGACTGGGATTTTACATGTCAAATTGAAAATAACATGAAAAAACTGTAACTGAATAACCATAAAATTTCTTTTTTTTTTTAAAGAAATGTTTTCTTTTTTCACAGAAAAATACAGCTAAAACACATTTGCAAATGTATCATAATTTTGCAAATATTTCTTTTCTGTTTATGAGATTAAACTGTTAATTTAAAGTTTAATACTGTAAAAAAACAAAAAAACAAAAACGAGATAAATTTACTGACAATTAACCGTTAAAGAAGTATTTGTTCTGTCAGTTTAACCAGACTTGTTTGTTAATTGACAAATATCTTGTGTAATTACAGGAGGTTTCACAACAAAAATGTTGAATAAATATATTTTTGTGAATGTATAACATGTATAAGCACTGATAAACTGTCCAAATACAGTTTTTATCAGTGGATTGGACAACTGAGTCTCATTGAAAGTTATATATATATATATATATATATATATATATATATGTAATTTAATTGTTTTAATACATGTAAATATTCTTTATTAAATGAATGAATGAATGAATTCTTTATTAAACATTAAAAAAAAAAAAAAAAAAAAAAAGGAAAATCTCATGTAAAGTTGGGGCAAAAACTGTATTTTAATCATGGAAAATTACTGTATTTTTATGAGATGGTTATTTTCCGTTATTTTCCAGTATTATTTTGGTGCCCCTGCTGCCGGAATAGTACCTTTTTTTTTTACTTCTTTTTTTTTTTTTTTACAGTGCATGCAGAAATGATAAGTTGAGGCAGAATATTGTTAAAATTGCATTTATTTTTCTTAATAAATATCTTTTTTTTTTAGGTTATTTACATCTTTTTTTTATTCGGATAGTTTATAAAAGTCAGTATTTTCATAATTTAATGTTTCGTTTTGTTTGTTTTTTTTGCACTAAAACAAAGACAAAAAATTGCAGTTGTCATTATTTATCAGTCATTCTGTTATTTTCCTGGTTCGACCCGCTGCAGATCAGATCAGATTGAATGTGGAACCTGAAAGAACATAAGATTGAGAGCCCTGCTGTAGATATTCACTCATATCTTGTTTGCAAGTGTTTTTTCGCTGCTTTTCAACCATGGAGGCTCTTGAAGAAACACTCAGTTTAGTAGACAGTTGGACTGGACAAGTGTGTGTTAAACCTAGTGCCCCCCCCCCCCCCCCCCCCCCCAGTCTTACCGTAGGTTTTGTTTCTGTAGTGGAAACACAAAGCATTAGTTACACATGCAGTTATTTAGTAAAGGTTCTGTTCACATACAGTAGACTTCTTTGTGCTGAAGGTCCAATAAGAACATCAGACTTCTACCTGTTTGTAAAGAAGTCTGATCTTAATCCTCCATGTCTTCCTTCCTGTTATTCTTTTATTTCCAGTTGACTTTCAGGTCTAAATGTCGACCCGTTTGGTTTCCACCTGAGCTACAGTCTTTGTCCTTTTTCTTATACATTGTTGCTCCCGAGAAAACGCTCCAGAAAAGTCTGACCTCCACTTCAGACGCGGTGTTTTTCAGTTTTTAACTTGTGAAACTCTGCAGCCTTTCGCTTTAAGCGTGCGTTCAATGGGCCTTTTTTGTTTGGGAAGGTTTCAGAGTGAGTAAACTGACCTGAACCGTCTGAATGTGAGCCGCGCTGAGAGCCGTCCGACTTCTGCAAACGCAAAAGAAACAGGTACCGATGATTCCTGTAGTAAAGAGAAAAGATGAAGAACTGTATTTTACACCAATTATTGACATGTATTGATAGTTTTAGTGGATCAGCAGGTATTAAACAGTTTAGATCAGTAGATGGTTTTGGTTTTTGAGGGTTAACAAAATAAATAAAGGGTTCTGGATGTTATGAAATGATGAATTCTCCTAATTTTCCAGGTATTTTGCTCATTTTCTCTTCACTTTAGAGGCATTTGTTGACTTTTCTGCCATATTTCAAGGTTTTTTGGTTCATTCTTTTCCTTATACTAAGTATTTTGCTATTTTATTCTCATTTTATCACGTTTTTGGACATTTTATCCTATGAATAATTGAGGTTAAACTGTATTTTTCATCAATTATTGACATGGATTGATAGGATTAATGGCTCTAAAGTTATTAAACAGTTTAGATCAGTAGATGTTTTTGGTCACAAGTGTATATTTGGGTTTTTATGGGTTAAATTAATAGATAGTTTTTGTGTCCGTGTAGACAAGGCTAATTCCAATTTGCACAATTTTAAGATTCAAATGCATTTATTTTGTTCATAAACTAATAACATTCTTCTGATTAATACGAACACATCCACATTTGGATCTGAACTTTCTCTACTACGCTGTTAAAAAAAAAAAAAAAAAAAAAGTAAAAAAACAGTATTATTCCGGCAGCAGGGGTGCTGAAAAAAATACTGTAAAATAACAGAAAATAACCATCTCATAAAAATATGGTAATTTTCCATAATTAAAATACAGTTTTTTGCCCTAACTTTACATGAGATTTTACATATTTTTTGACTTTTTAATGTTTAATAAAGAATATTTTCATGTATTAAAACAATCAAATTACCTATAAATATATAAATATATCATTTTCAGTGAGACTCAGTTGTCCACTCCACTGATTAAAAACTGTATTTGGACAGTTTATCAGTGCTTATACATGTTATACATTCACAAAAATACATTTATTCAACAGTTTTGTCGTGAAACCTCCCGCAATTACACAAGATATTTGTCAATTAACAAACAAGTCTGGTTAAACTGACAGAACAAATACTTCTTTAACGGTTAATTGTCAGTAAATTTATCTCGTTTTTGGTTGTTTTTTTTTTTTACAGTATTAAACTTTAAATTAACAGTTTAATCTCATAAATAGAAAAGAAATATTTGTGAAATTACGATACATTTGCAAATGTGTTTTAACTATTTTTCTGTGAAAAGAGAAAAATTCTTTTTTTTTTTCATTGAAATTTTTTGGTTATTCACAGTTAAAGTTTTTTCGTGTTAGTTTGCTTTGGACATGTAATTTTTTGTCATTTCATTGATATTGTCCTGTATCTTAAAATACAGGAAAAATCTGTAAAATAAACCGTGAAAATTCTGTTAAATTACAGATTATTTTTTACAGTGGAGTTTTTTTAGGATGACAGGCCTGTACAAACATGCTACATCAGTTCAGCAGACGCTTGTAACTTGAGAAAACCGTGTAAATGACCCACGTAAACATGATGAATGCCAGCTGTGGCACCTGCTGCATCAAACAGAACATCAACAAATTATGATGTGTAAAGAGTTCTCAAGCACAAAATGACTTCAAAGTAATGAAATCTACAGTCAGTTTAGTAAAAAACCCACATCTGGACCCACTGCTGTCTGTGTTACCTGTTGATTTTCATCTGTAATGTGCTTTTACATCCACGTTCAGACGGCACATTCGTATTTGTTTTGATGTGAATGGAACAGGTCGGCTGCCTTCATGTCAGCCATCATTTATAAAAACACAACAGATGCCTATTCTTCATTAAGTGGCTCACGACACAAACAGACAGACGCCTTACAGATAGTTCAATTAATATCACACCGTAACTGTCACCTTTTAATAGTCTGGAAGTCTAGACAACATCTGAATGTGTCTGGACATTTTCTCTCCTCCTGTTCTCTGCTTTTTCCTTTGCTTTTGCACTAGTGCACAGGTGTCAAACATGCAGCCCGGGGGCCAAAACTGGCCCGCCAAAGGGTCCAATCCGGCCCACGGGATGAATTTACACAGTGCAAAAATTACACTGAAGATATGAACAATCGAGGATGTCAAAGTAGTTTTAGTTCAGGTTCCACATACAGACCAATGTGATCTCAACTAAAATAATAATAGCATAATAACCTATAAATAATGACTCCAAATTTTCTGAGTTTAATGTGAAAAACATAATATCACATGACATCTATAAATAAGTAATGGCAACTCCAGATTATTCTCTTTGTTTTAGTGTAAAAACTTACATTAAATGATGAAAATATTAACATTTACAAACTATCCTTTAACAACAAAATGTGAAAAACCTGAAATTTTGAACGTGAAATTTTAACATTATTCTTCCTGTTATTAAATATTTTGTGTGTTTGTAGATCCAGTCTGTACTATACACATATAAATGGTAAGTTGAGGTGGAATATTGTTAAAATTGCACTTATTTTTCTCAAGAAATTTCAGTTTTTTTCAGGTTATTCACACCATTTTTGTTTGGATAGTTTGCAAATGTACATATTTTTATAATTTAATTTTGATTGCTGACTAAAACAAAAGGAAGAACTTGGAGTGGTCATTATTTACAGGTTATTATGCTATTGTTTTACTGGTCCAGCCCACTTCAGATCAGTTTGGGTTTAATGTGGCCCCTGAACTAAAATGAGTTTGACACCCCTGCACTAGTGTGAAAAACATGTTTTTTTTTTTTTGTTTTTTTTAAAATAAACTTTATTTAAATATCAATTTACAATACTGTCAGACATTTAACATATAACACAATACACACAACACATAAGAATACAGATATAAAAATAAAATGCAATCATAAAATCAGTACATGCACAGAATACATTTTCAACAATTCATATACAAAAACAAACCAAATAAATAAATAAATAAATAAATATAAATAATCTCTTATCTAAAATTTCATCAAATGTTAGAAGATTTATTAAATAACTAACAAGACAAGACCGGATGTTTTGAAAATGACAGGAAGTGTTCGTCTGACGTCATAACATGCATACGTCCTCTGAACAAAATCAAACAATGGACTGAAACATGTAAACCAGGGTTTTTTATTACTGCATTTATGAAGTGAATGTAAACACGTTGCATCTGATTACAGCAGTTATCGGATTACTGACAGTTATGGGATTGTTCTGGTCATGTAAACAGACTCAGTGTTACAGATGGTTTACTGGTATTATGTCAGTCTGTCTGTGTTTACCTCCCACTCCAGTTTGGGGTCTCCAATTTCTTTTTTCTGATGGAGAAGATAGTGACAAACTTCTGACTTCCAGAAAATAGTCTGGGCCGGACAGACTGACACTGGCAGTAATTCCACTGTGCTCCTAGTGTGACACATATAGCACAAACCAAACGGAAGAATAATGTCAGAGGACTAGTTTCCACCAACTGACTCTTTAATCCCACAACAGATGTTCCCATTTTCATCCCAGAAAGGCAGAATATGAATTTATATCTGTATGTGTATATGTGTACATATGTGTATGTATGTGTATATGTATATATATATACAGGGTGGGGAAGCAAAATGTACAATGAACATTTAGTTGTTTTTTCTCAGCAGGCACTACGTCAGTTATTTTGAAACCAAACATATATTGATGTCATAATCATACCTAACACTATTATCCATACCTTTTCGGAAACTTTTGCCCATATGAGTAATCAGGAAAGCAAACGTCAAAGAGTGTGTGATTTGCTGAATGCACTCGTCACACCAAAGGAGATTTCCAAAATAGTTGGAGTGTCCATAAAGACTGTTTATAATGGAAAGAAGAGAATGACTATGAGCAAAACTATTACCAGAAAGTCTGGAAGATACTATTAAAGAAGAATGGGAGAAGTTGTCACCCCAATATTTGAGGAACACTTGCACAAGTTTCAGGAAGCGTGTGAAGGCAGTTATTGAGAAAGAAGGAGGACACATAGAATAAAAACATTTTCTATTATGGACATTTTCTTGTGGCAAATAAATTCTCATGACTTTCAATAAACTAATTGGTCATACACTGTCTTTCAATCCCTGCCTCAAAATATTGTACATTTTGCTTCCCCACCCTGTATATATGTGTATATGTACTGTGTATGTGGATGTATATGTATATGTCCACATACAGTTCTCATCAGATTAATTTTACATCTTTTTTTTTTTTTTTTCTGACAGTTAATGACAGAATCTAAAACACTGACTGACTCCTGACAGACCCTCAGAGGGGTTAACTGGTTTACTAGTTTCCTGGTTGACTGTCCCCTGTGTATTTCCTGCAGGTTTTTTGGGGGGTTATGTTCATTAAAACACACAAATGGCTGCATTATTATTTGTTTACTCACACATAATAGTCCAGTTTGCTCGAATGCAAAAGCCAAAGCATGACATTAACGTCGCTGCTGCAGGTTATTGTCATCAAATTGTGCTTGTGTACCTGTGAGTAGCAGGGTGTGCATACAAACTGACACAAAGGCGTCATTTGATGATTAAAATCAGTTCTAGTGCAGAGGAGCGTCTTATCTGGTTGGAAATGGTAATTTACAGATGCTAATGATTCCATTTCAGTTCATATTCCAGCACCACGGCTCAGAATCCAACCCAGATTCAGTATTTACATCCTGCCAACATTCACAGCATCACTCTGACTTTGTCTCGTGTCCCTTAAGCTTAAAAAAAAAAAAAAAAAAAAAAAATCTCATAAAGCACACGGACTGAGAAAAAATATGCATTTAATGTGGACGGCTGGTCTCATAGTCTGCACTGGTTGGTGAATTAATCCCAGTAGGCTTCGTGTTTACCTCAGTGCAATAAGAGGACGGTGGTATTAAGTTATTTTGATGAATTAGAGATTGAAAGGTTAAGTTTAAACATAATTAAAGGTTAAAATCTAATAGGAAATCAAAGCCCTGCATGGAGGCTGGTTTGACCTTCAGCTGATGTTTATTTCCTGGTTTAAATCCTCGCTCTGTAAGGATTGTTTGGCTTTTAATTTCTGGAATCAAGCGCCACGCCGTGAATTTCATCAGTTATTTTTGTTTTAGGTGTTTGTGTCTTTGCAGATTGTTCTAGTGGAGAAGACGAGTAAATGTGTGGAGTATGGAAATGACATCAGCACATGGCCTGGGGCCGCCGCAGAAACCCCTCGACCCAGGTGAGCCCCCCAGGCAACGCATTCTGAACCCATTCAGGCAGGAATTGGGGAAAAAAAAGGATCTAGATTTGTTTTAGACAGATGGATGGACAACAAAACGATTACAATTACAGCCAGAAGTTGGACAAGGGGTGAAAGAAATGCCTGAAATCTTCGATATTTTCAAAATGTCTTTGGCAAAGTTCATTTTTGTATCTAACCCTTTAACACCAAATGTATCATATTTGATGCATGGGTTTTGAAGCCCTCTACATGATCAGTGTGATATTTTTTTCTTGAAAAACCTGATGTATACAATTAGATACATGCAGTACACAGATAATCCACCAGGGGGAGGAGTTCATTCACCAGAGGCCTCTGCAGTGACACTACAAGACTGTCATTAATGAGGAAGGAGGAAGAACTGGGACCATTTAGGAAAGGAATTAACTATTTGTTAGACATGTTTGTGTTCTATTATACGGAGCCCGGGAAGGGACATGGAGAAAAAAAAAAATTGCATTATAACGCAAAAGTATTGCATTATAACGCAATAGTTTTTGTGTTTTTACAGTATTAAAACAAGCAGCGAATTATAAATGACTGCTGTATTGAACGTTCGAAGTGTTCTGAAAAAATGGGCAAACCGACTCAAAGCATATTTTCTGACCTTTTTATGGTCAAAATAAGAAAACAAGTCCAGGTGGAGCATTTTAGGCTCAGGAGTAACAAGGATTTTAATACATCCTTCTTTCTCATGCATAGGCCATTCACACTTGGCGCACATCCACCTGTATCCATGAAGCTGCCCACAACCATGAAGCTGGGCAAATAGGAATTTCATTCAGAAACTGTTGGAATTTTCCCCATCGGATAAATAATGAAAGAGTTACGGTCATACCACACAGGGCAGGGGGGCATGTCAGACCCAACGTGGTCGGACCTGAACTGGAGCCCAACGTATTAAGTATGGACCTCAAGCAAGAGAGAGCATATATGATTATGTTATAACGCAACAACTATTGCGTTATAATAAATTACTTTTGCATTATAATGCAATCCTTTTATGTTATAACACAATAATTTTTATTTTTTGCATGTCCCTTCCCGGGCGCTGTAATGTTATGTTTTTGTTTGTACCAAAATAATAGTATTTCAGCATTGAGACCTGATGGATCAAATATGATCCAAAACTGAAATTCATACATGGAAATTGATATTTGAAAAAAAAAAAAGTTTTATTGTTTGTTCAGGACCAATAAAGGCTCCAGTTTCAAAGAACTGGAATTTTCTGTCAATGATTTAATGGTTCAGGCTTTACAGGGTTAAATTATCACATTATTGTCATAATATTATGGCTTTATTCTCCAAATATGATGACATTATTCTCATAATATTAAGACTTCATTCTCGTAAAATTGTGACTTTTTGCATTCAACTTTATTCTCATAAAATTACAGGTTTTTTCTTAATATTTTATGACTTTATTCTCATGGTGACAAGTGTTTTTATTTTCATGTATTTATTTTTATTTTTTAAAATGTTTTTATTATTATTATTATTATATTTTCTTCTGTGGCCCTATTGTGCTATCTGCTGCCACTGCTTGTGCTTCTACTCAGCTGTACTTGTGCAGAGCTGAATTTTTTTCTTTTTTCTGTTTCCTGGGCTTCTTTGTATCGGAGGCATGTGAGGAGGTTGCAGCAGAGCCCGTTCCCCATCCTCAGATCATCAGAGAACAGCTCACTGGGTGGTTTGGGACTCGCATCGCCATCAGCCACAAAGCCGCAGATGGTCCATCACGTTGCTGAGCGTCAGCTTCCCTCACCCCTGGGTATTTTGGAGCAGGCGTCATCTGCGGAGGCCGAGGAGATCATCAAAGACCCGGGTCACCCAAGACGCAGACCGGCCCTGCAGCGTTGGGTCCTGGACGAACAGGATCGGGATCAGACCGCTGAATGCTAAACAGCTGCTCGGTGGACCAGTGGCTCCAAAGCTCCCATCCACGCCTCCACCAACACACAGCTCATTTAAATACAGTTTCCTGCTCCGACTCAGAACACTAATGTACTCACAGCACCGACGGCTCCACATACAGCTGTGATTTTAACCCTTAAAGACCCAAACATCCACCATCTACCAAAATAATCTACTGATCTAAACTGGTTCATACCTGCTGATCCACTAAAACTATCAATACATGTCAATAATTGGTGTAAAATACAGTTTTACCTCAGTTATTCATAGGATAAAATATATAAAAATGTGATAAAATGAGAATTAATTGAAACAAAAATACGTAAAATGAGGAAAAATGAACAAAAAAAAACTTGAAATATGGCAGAAAAGTGAACAGATCCTTCTAAAGTGAAGAGAAAATGAGCAAAATCCTGGAAAAATGAGAATTCATGATTTCATAACATCCAGAACCCTGTATTTATTGTGTTAACCCTCAAAAACCAAAACCATCTACTGATCTAAACTGTTTAATACCCGTTTATCCATTAATTCTATCAATCCATGTCAATAATTGGTGTAAAATACAGTTCTTCATCTTTTCATGGTCATCAGATTTTTGGAATATCTCTTTATTCTCTCACAGGTGCGTTTTGGGAATTAAACTAAGTATTCAAGACAGTGTTTAATAAAAATGACCGCCATTGAAAAATCATTCATGATTTATTTGTGTTCAAATGTTCAGGTTCTGTATGTAACCCCATGGACACAAGGGGTTCCACACCAAACCTGGAATGAGACTGAGACAGATGCCAAACCCACGTGTGTGGATTAGAAAAACCACTAGGATCCACACACTGAACACACTACTTGCTTTTCCATTGGACATCTGCGCAAAACTTTGCTGATATTTACTAAATGTCGAAATAACAGAAGTGCATAATGTCGGTTTTTCTATTAAATCATAAATGCGATGATTTGTTAATCATGAGACGACACGAGAAGTCATTCCATAAACATGGAGACGAATGTGAATATGGTGTTTATTTACAGATGTTTTCATTATTGTTATATATTCCCCCTCTATCTCCTACTAAATTGAAAATGATTTGTTTCCTGGTGTGTCCACACATACTGCGACATGTGTCTTTTAAAACTCTTCTTCTTCCCTTGTTGTGACGTCCGTCAACATCTGTTTTTTTTTTTTTTTTTTTTTTTTTATTCATTTGACTCTAGTGTCGGAAACAGGTCTTTTTATCACAATTTTGCGTGATATACCATTTGCGCTATGCCCGAAAAACCACCTCTTGCCAGCGCAAAAACTTTTAATCGAAAAACGAGAGTTTTGGCCAAATTATCATTTTTCCATTATATAAATTTTTATGCGCAAGTTATATTCGCACAATTTGAGGGTGAATGGAAAAGTGACTGATGTCTGTATTTAGAATCTATATTAGACCATTTACACACGTTTACACATCTAATGCACTGACACCTAAGGAGATGTAATGTCCATATTTGGGTCCTATTTTTGGACCCAATATTTGATTATAAATTCATTAATTATGGGATGGATCAGAGCAAAGGGATAATCTGTTGTGCATTTGTCTGAGGTCATCATTAGGTCCATCCTGGGGTTAAATCTGTCTACATTTACCTTTGATTATTGGGTCTAAACAGATGGAACAGTGACAGATACTAAAATAAACCCAGTGTCACAGGATCATCCATATAGAGAAAAATACATCTGGAAACTGCCACAGACGTCACATTAGGTCCTTATGGGTTAACATTCCATTCTGTATGAGCATGTGCTGTAATTTGCATCCAGATGACAGTTGTGTGTTCAGCGCTGGTGTGGCTGTTCCACTCCACACCCATTTGTCACTCATTCCTCTTGTTTAAACCAGTGGCTGATAAATGAAGTTAATGGCTGAAGCTGTTTGTGCGCTCCTTTAACATGGGTTCTATGCCTAGTGGTCCATATGGGCTCCATCATGTATTCACAGGTGTTTTTAAAGCGGCCTGTTTATGGACGCTGTTCCCTTCGGTGTTCACATCAGACCCAAATACACACCGCTGGTTAAACCTACTGCTGACCACTGTTTGTTATGGGGTTGATTTAACCGTTAAATCTGTGGGGAGGACTACAGCATAGAACAATGATGTATGGCTTCTCGTTTACATTTCCATATTTACTATATGCAAAGGTGGAGCAGTGGACCCCCCCCCCCCACACACACACTTTACACTGTGCCCCGTTCACCCAGGATTATATCTACACTGGAAAAAGATCTAAATCTGACCAAGTGTATTTGTCTCATTTCTAGTCCAAATATCTCATCACACTTAAAATCAGACAGAATCACCTGAAGAGGAACTTTACACTGAGACAGAAGAACTGATTTATAGACAATAGATCTGGAAAATCTGATTTACACTAATCTGAACAAGATCAGTTTCACTTGTTCCATTGGCAGATTTTTTACTTAATTCAAGATTTTTTTGCTTAATTCAAGATTTTATTTATTTATTTATTTTTGCTTAATTCAAGATTTTTTTTGCTTAATTCAAGATTTTTTTTTTTTTGCTTAATTCAGGATTTTTTTTTGCTTCAGGATTTTTTTTTTGCTTAATTCAAGATTTTTTTGCTAAATTCAAGATTTTTTTTCGCTTAATTCAAGATATATATATATATATATATATATATATATATATATATATATATATATATATATATATATATATTTAGATTTTATTTATTTATGTATTTTTTTTTTTTTGCTTAGTTCAACTTTTTTTTGCTTAATTCAAGCAAAAAAAAATCTGCCAATGGAGCAAGTGAAAATTATCTTCTTCAGATTAGTGTAAGCTTTTCCAGATCTATTGTCTATAAATCAGTTCTTCTATCTCAGTGAAAAGTTCCTCTTTAGGTGATTCTGTCTGATTTTAAGTGTGATGAATAAAACTTGGTCAGTACACTTGGTCAGATTTAGAT
Source organism: Sphaeramia orbicularis (assembly GCF_902148855.1). Classification (NCBI taxonomy): domain Eukaryota; kingdom Metazoa; phylum Chordata; class Actinopteri; order Kurtiformes; family Apogonidae; genus Sphaeramia; species Sphaeramia orbicularis. The sequence continues at coordinate 3,226,727 of NC_043977.1, read as the reverse complement.
TTTTGCAGTGTATGTGTTTATTATTGATTAGATTATCACTTCAGATTATTATGAATATGTGAAGAATGTATGATTTTTCTTTTCATAAATATATTTATTGTTGTTTTCATTGTTTTATGCTCCTGACACCCAGCAATGCATTTTTGTCCTCTGTAGGGGACAAAAGTTTGACAGTTTAAAAAAAAAATGCTGCAAATGTTGCAAAGGACATTCCATTAAAAAATTAAAAACAATTAAATAAGAATAATGTTTAAAAATCTCAAAAAGCTGTCGCACTATGCAGTTTCCAATCAAGACAATGGTTTAATGTAAAAAGGCTAAAATTTTCACTTTCCTGGGTCTCAGGAGGATTTAGAACAGACAAAAACACAAACACATCAAAACACTCCTACTACCCCCACCCACACATACACTGCAAAAAATCTGAATCTTACCAAGTGTAGTTTTCTCATTTCTAGTCCAAATATCTCATCACACTTAAAATCAGACAATCACCTAAAGAGGAACTTTACACTGAGATATAAGAACTGATTTATAGACAATAGATCTGGAAAATCTGATTTACACTAATCTCAACACGATAATTTTCATTTGTTCCATTGGCAGATTTTTTTTTTACTTTAACATTTTTTTGTTTAATTCACCTTTTTTTTCATAATTAAAGATTTCATTTTGTTTTTGCTTCATTCAAGATTTTTTTTTGCTTGATTCGAGATTTTTTTTTTGCTTAATTCAAGATTTTTCTGCTTAATTCAAGCAAAAAAATCAGCCAATGGAACAAGTAAAAATGATCTTGGTCAGATTTAGATTTTTTTGCAGTGCTGTATCTATGTGTGTTATTTATGTTCCATTGGATGCACTATTTGCCGTCATGTCGCATTGATAACTGTAACTGTTGTGACAGTTTGATGGTGGAGTTTGCAGATATTCTGTTAAGAAGTGGAAAAAACCCATCATTCTAAGGAACTACGGTCCAGTCTATTTCCTGGAGGGAGTGACATAGCATGGGGGTAGTGCGCTTCAGTACCCTGTGGTTGATTTTCTTCAGATTTATTTCAGATTCTTGAGTCCATATCATTTTGTTTTATCATCTTCTTCGGATGACCTGCTTCATTTTCATCCATTTATTGCACAACAATAACCTAACCAATACTTGTCTTAATGTAATGTATTACTGTTTTCTCCAATTCTTGAATCTGGTCACACACTGAAGATCTATTTACTCATTTAAGATTGAAAAGAATAATCTTAGAGTAAAAATAATATAGACATAATGGACACCAATGCCAAACATGCTAATAATACCATGATTTTTCTCATAGCAGTAATGACTGTGAATAGACCTATAAGGTGTCAGAACTGGAAGATGTGTACAAAACAAAGATAAAACTATATTTTATATTCAGCTCTGTCAGGGAATGATACAATATGATGCATGCGGCCATGGAAATCACTAGGTGCAATTTGAAAACATCATTTCACAAATAGCAGAGTTTAGTGGGTCCCAGCAGGCGCCGGAAACTCCGACAGAACAACAGGGTGTAGGATTAGACCGACAAAAAGCACCAGCAGTCAGCCGTGCAGGTAGTAGCCATTATTTGTGTTGGTGAGTTTTGATCCTTATTCATTCTGAACACATGATGGCTATGGAAAAATGGGTTTTGTTTGTGCTGTTTGTTTCCAGGGAAACGAAATTGTGACATATTTGGGATGGCAGCAACGCACAAACACCAACTCAACGCCTGAAAATGAAATGAAAATAAGAAGGCAACTGAGACTCATTTTGTACCCGATACCGGTGAATACTGAGCCCGTTTACATGACCATCGAAATCCAATAACTGGCAGTAATCCCATAATCGTCATAAACAGATGTGACGCGTTTATAGTCACTTCAGAAATGTAATAATGGAAAAACCCTGGTTTACATGTTTTAGCCCCTTATCTGATTTCTTTCAGAGTATGTACGTATGGTATGATGTCAGACGTACACTTCCTGTCATTTTCAAAACATCTGGTCCTGTCTTGAAACCACGGCAACGCCTACGGTGTCAGCGTTAGCTGTTCTAATGTGGGAGGGGCTAATAAGACTACAGAATAGGTCACATGTCGCTGCTATCCATTTCATTCCCTCCTCCAGGAGGTATTGTGATCACTTTGTGTGTTTGTTTTTTTTAGCAACTTTAGTGTAAAACTCTTCCACCCATCTTTCCCAGATCTTCCCCACAGATAGGCCTAGGCCCTGGGACCAACCCAGTCCATTTTGGTCCCAGTAGGACAAAGTTCAAGGTCACAGCAAGGTCACAACATCTACAGTTTTCCATCTGTCATCATTGAGACATTTTCCAAAATTCATCAAAAATTCCAAACGACTCCGATTCTCCTCCAGTTGGATCCACCTGTAGCTTAGAACAATATCTTGTATGTGGAACTAAATTGTCCACATCCACTGTGGAATGTGGACTCTGTGGACATTTACACTGAACACTGAAAATCCCATTTCCCACACATTTAAAATTAGAACTCAACTAATATTGATGTGAATTGAATCTAATTGGACAGACACATGACTGGTACAAAGCTGCATCTGTTTCTCCTGTATGGAACAACCTGGAAACTGTTGAATTTCAACAGAAATAGTCGATCCACACATGCACAGCGTTCAGGTGCTTGGCGGAGGTTTGAGTTCTGAACACTGGTTTGTTTGTTTACCTTTTTCCTTAGACTCAGTGTTGCTGCGTAACGTCTGTTTATATAGATTTTTATTTTTTTTAAACAAAAAAAAAAAGTATAAATCAGATGAACCTGTATAGATGTGTGAATACATATGAGTACTGGGGAGAAATCTAGGTGTGTTAAAATGATTTCACATAATCAGAAAACTCCAGACATCAGATAATGATGGGAGTGTTGGTGTGAATGTAAACAGACTCAGTGTCAAAATGTGGCCAAATAACACGTCTGTGATGCCCAGCGGCTCATGTATTTTGTTTGTATTTTTTTGGAGGTCCACGTTTGAAAATTGTATAGAATGTAATCATAATCACTAAACAATAGCGCTGGGTGGTACAATGACAAAACTATAGCATGGTATTTTTTCCAGCAGGTTTATGGTTCATCATGGTCTTTATAAGGGCTGAAAGTCAAGAACCCACTGCGGTCAGTTTGGTCCAGTTTTCATTATTTTCCAACTGTACCTGAACGCAGCAGTGATTTTCCCATCATGCACCATGGTCGTGGAATAATCTTCAAGAAAGTGTAAAACTACATCCATTCATTTTTGTTAACGATTTTTAAAGTACCATGGAGAATGCAGTGAAGGAGGAATGTCACTGTTGTTCTTGAGTCCATTATGGTTAAATAATTATTATTGTGTTTTATTGTTCATTGTGTTTCATGTGTTTCTGTTGGTTGGACTTCGTATGGCTCATACTTTGGACAGGTCTACCTGGTAAAAGAGATTCCTAATCTCAACGGGACTTACTGGTTTAATAAAGATAAAATAAAAATAAATAAATGATGGCTCTTTATTATTAGTTTCTATTATAATGGTTCTCTTTGACCTGGACATACAGTAGATGTCATTTGTGAGCTTTAACTCCTCAAATGGGTTTTATATAATATTGATATCAGCAGCTCATTGTTTCCACACATCTGTATGATGTAGTGATGTAAGGACGCATCCTTAGTCTTTTTTTTTTTTTTTTTTTTTTACTTAGAACAATGAACAATTGAACAGTATATATACATAATAGTATACATAAAGAAAGGATAGAAAATGTCATAATTCACAATATATTTGACATTTCAAATATATAGAAACACATGTAAGTAAAAATAAATAAATATATTAAAAAATGCTTGAGGTATAAACAGAAATTAAATAAGATAGACTATGTCAAGACACTTGACGTAGTTTTTTTAAAAATTTTATTTGCTTTAGAATTTATGCTGTTCTTTAAATTGTCTAAATAACTGGAGAAAAGGGTTTTAAAAACAATAATGTTTGGACGCTGGTGTGCAAATGTAGCGGACACATCCTTAGTTAAAAATACACAAATGTGAAACCGTTCAAAGCAGCTGAGGTGAAAATGAATGCAATACCCTTTTGAACAGCAGAGGGCGGGGTCTAATTTTGATATCACTTGTTCGACCTCAGACGTCACTACGTATTTAACGTCTATGTCGCCGTCAGGTCTCTGACACTGACGTCACAGACACGCCCCTGGCGCCATTTTAGAGGGTCAGCAAACTGACAGTTTATCCACAGAGAGGAGAAGAAAGGAAAGAAAAGAATAATGGAGAGAAAAAAGGAGAAGAACGGACACCGGATCAACAGACACTTCGTACAGATGCCAGGGGGCGGTACTTTGTTAAGTTGACTTCTATAAACAACCTGAAAAAGCGACACTCTGCTGCGTGTGACGCTAACATGGACATGCAGTCTGTGGTGTACGGACGCTGGTCAGCAGGTGGAACAGGACACATGTTCTCAGGCTCTTGGACTCTGGGACTCCAGTGGCTGCTGCAGGACCTGGACTCATTTCAGCCGGAGAACTGGGCCGACAGTCTGAACAGCAAAGGTAAGAACAGCTAATCAGTAACACCGGTAAACGGTTTGTCTGAGAAATAATGAAAGGAATGGTTTTCAGGCATCATTTGTCTGCAAACTCACTCAAAGCTCATGTAAAGCACTTTGGGTGTCTAGAAAAGCGCTATATAAAATCCAATCCATTATTATTATTATTTTTTCTATATGTATAACCATTGCACTACATACCAAAGCATATTTGCACTCTCCTTTTTAAACACTTTTTTCTTTTAGTCAAAGTTATATGACTGTTTTACGTGAATGTGTATGTTTCTATGCTGCTGTTAACACTGTGAATTTCCCCATTGTGGGATCAATAAAGGAATATCTTATCTATCTTATCTTATCTTATCTTATTATTATTATTATTATTATTATTATTTTTCTGTTAAAAAGTGAGAAAGTCATATCCTTAACCCTGTATCTGAAATTGTATTGAACAGTGAGTTGAGTGTATCGTTACATCCCTAATAAATAAATAAATAAATAAATAAATAAAAAATACTTAATATCAGTGTTTTTTCAACCTTGGGGTCAGGACCCCACATGGGGTCGGCTGGAATTCAAATGGGCTCACCTGAAATTTCTAGTAATTGATAAAAATAAATTAAAAACACTTTCTAATAAAAATTTTATGGTGAGTTGAGAGAGACAATCACAATAAATAAAAATAGGACCAATGCCTCCTGTATCTTAGCGGCCAAATTCAAAGCTTTGGGAAATGTATCCAGATCCATTTATTCTCCCCCAGTTCTGTGTATTTATTCTATTACAGAAATAGTCCATGTTTTGCTCATATTCAATCAGATCTGTAGAAAATTCAAATTCACACTTGATATCATTGATACTGATTTATTGCATCCATTCACTTCCTATCTGTTATAATGGGAACATTTTTCAAAGTGGCACCAAATCCAGAATCAGATCCAGATCCAAATAATTTCACTGACTTTTGTTGACATCATCATAAAGAAGCTGTATACCAAGTTTGAAGTCAATCGGAATTGTAGTTTCGGAGAAGAAGACGATTGAAATTTTTGTAACGGACGACAGACGCCGCATGACGACATTAGCTTACAGCCTGTCGGCCGCTAAGTTAAAAACATGACAAACTGAAGCTGAAACTGCAGCACTGTGGTTCTGTCTCTGTGTCACATGTTCATTGTGGTCAGTTTCAGATGCTGCAGCTCTTTCATAATTCATAGTTTCAGTTCTTGTTTGTTCAGTATTAATTGTCCTCCTTGTAAATCACAGCTGGACTGACTGGACAGATCCTGACCAAGGAAAAGAAAAGAAAATTCTCCCTTTGTGCAGTAATCTACACCTGGCTTTACTGCCTCTGTCCACAATAATATACATTATATAGACTAAATGTCCACTAAAATTAATGTTTATTTGCAACATAGTATAGCAAACTATTAAATGATAAAAACAAATTAATTTTAGTAAAAATATGTCTCTGTTTTGAATGTCTGGGGTCGACAGAAAATGCTGATATTAAAATGGGGTCACGGGCCTAAACAGGTTGGGAACCACTGCTTTATATCCCCTTGAACAGACGACATTCACGTATTTCCTTGGGCTTATTTCAGATCAGAACACACAGATCTGCTCAATAGGAATCAGAAATAGTCTATTTCCTGCTGTAGCTGGTGCTGGCAGACGGTGAACTCAGAATGAATTACTTTTTTTCAACTCACCTGCTGATGCACTTCTGTCTTCCATTTCTGTAGCACAGTGGAAGTACAGCTGACAAATACAGGAATATGAAGGCGAGGTCATGGAGGTCAGACACTCCACAGCTGAATACAGACACTGAAGCTCGTTGACCAGTTCCTTCAATGCTCAAAACTATTTATCTGTGTCTGTATTGGACTCATGTCATTGAAATCACACCACTGAGTTTTTTGATGCTAGATATTAAAATATGAAGAAGGAAACCATTCAAAGCTGGAGTCAGCCAACACACACAGCCCTTGGATTGCAACAGAATCTCTGAAGATACTTCACTATACTACACTATAAACCAGGGGTGTCAAAGTCATTTTAGCTAAGGGCAGAGTCTTTGATATATGTCAGAGTTGTGACACTTCCATAGACTCCCACTGTAAAAAATGATGGAGGACATATGGACCTCCTTTTGGCTTCTGGAGGGCACGGTAGTTCCTACAGTGAGTGTAACGATGTTGGAACACAGTCATTTCTATTTCAGCTGATCTGTCAACTCCAGCGCTAAGTTATTAAGATATGGTCATCTTTCCAATTATCCAGTGTATTTCCTGTATTAGTGACATTTCTGTTGTAAATTGTGTTTTCTTTGGTATGTGTTAGAGTTTGTATATGTCAGGGTAGAGACTGCGATCTGGTAGGTTCGGCGATTCTACCAGTAGAGACTCCGATCGTAGTCTCTACCAGTAGAAACTCCGATCAGAGTCTCTACTGGTTGAAACTCCGATCCGAACCCTAACCCTAACCCTAACCCTAACCTTTCTACTGGCAGGATCGGAGTTTCTACCAGTAGAGACTCTGATCGGAGTTTCTACTGGTAGAATCGCCGATCCTACCAGATCGCAGTCTCTACCCTTACATATATATTGATATCTTAGACAACCGTTCTGTTGGATTGTCAGCTGTAGTTCTATAGTTTGCTAGTGTGACTGGTCCAGCTGTTGAGATTTAACCACTATAACCACTAGGGATGTAACGATAGGAAAATTTCATATCATGGTTATTGTGACCAAAATTATCATGGCTATCATTATTATCGTGGTATTGTTGAAATTGTGCTCAAAATGTTCCAAAAGTACTGATACACACACTGAAATAATTTAACCAAGTTGTATTTTGGAAAAAATAAAAAATAAAAAAATTGGCACAATGTCCCTTCTGTGTCAGAAACATTCAAATATTAACCCTTAGTGGTCTGAGCCTATTTTGTCTGTTTTTCAGTCCTTTTGATTTTGCCTTTATATACTATAGAAACAAATGTTTACTATACCCATGTTTGGCATCTGTTTTTTCAGCACAACTTCATTTATATCATCTGTCTCTTATTTTTTCACTTTAACCTACTATAAAAACATAAAAGGACAAAAAACGCACAAAAAATATAAAATCCAGTTTAAAAAATGTATATAATTTATTGCATAAATAACACGAAGATGCTTAAAAAACCTTTTCAAAGACTTTAAAAGTGAATTTTGGTTCCAAATATTAGGTGTAGAAAATCAAAATTGTGATAAATTAAAACTATACTCAAATATTTGACATAAAAGCGGATCTTTACACAGGCATTTTCTCCAGAAAAGTGCGGTAATCAAACACAGTTAGTATGAGAATTAGAATTTAAACGGTAATACTAACTGTTGGCAATTTTACCCCAGTTTATCGTTATACCGGTAATTGTTATATCCCTGATAACCACAAATTATGGAATTTTTAAGATAAGGTAATATTAGTGCAAATGTTGTTGTCAGTGGGTTTAATTTTCATTGTTTTGCTGAACCTGGTAGTGTTTGGGTCAGTTTGTGAGAGTTTCTGTAGAGCTGAGCTCTGATAAATAAAAGTTCATTAAAGTTATTATTCATGAGTTAAGGAGGACAAACTTCTGTAACTTGGTGTTTGTAAGATCTGATTCGTCCTGTAAGAATTCTGTTGAGTTTTGAGTTTAGCTCCCATGCTAATGCTAACATGCTGAGTTAGCCTGTATGCTATCCTGTGGTTAATGCCTTATTGTGTGTGTTCTCAGAGCAGAGCTTGGCAGACACACAGTGTTCACAGATAAACACTGTTTTCTGATCGGACCACAGACCTAGAATAGGAAAACTGAAAATGGTCACTTGTCTATCTCCTTACCAGTACAGTACAACTGCAGAATGAATGAACTGGTAAAGTTAGCACCACTCATGGAAGTAGCCTATCCAAGCTAACACCAAGCTTCCCCCCAGAATGTAAGTTTTCAAAGTAATAAAGTCAGTCCTTTCAGTGGTCGACCCCACTACTCCAAAGTAGAACACACAACAGTCCACACAGTAGTGACACAACGGTTAGGTGGGGTTTATTTTGAGGTTCACCATGCTGACCCACTTGGAATCAAATTGGGCAAAAATGAGTGCATTAACTGTTGATGTTTTCCGTGTAAATTTTGCACTTTGCAGATTCATCCCACCGGTCGGATTGGAATCTGTGGTGGGACAGTTTTGGCCCATGGGCCGTATGTTTGGTTCTGCTGTTATAAACTGAGTGAACATACTGAATGTAGGACAGACGGTGACTGTTTCCTGTTAGAGGTGACTGTATCTGCCTTCATAGAGTCACAGCAATTGTTGTGTGATGACGTTTTAGCTGTTGTTAAGTAGGATACACACAGTTAAAGAATCCCCTCATTTCCTTCTACACCAGGAGTCTCAAACATGCGCCCCGGGTTCCACCTGCGTCCCACCAGTGGTTCCAGTCCGGCCCATGGGATGAATTTGCAAAGTGCAAAAATTCCAGTCAAGCCTGTGGAACTCATTTTAGTTCAGGTTCCACATACAGACCAATATGATCTACAGTCAAATAATAGCAAAATAATCTACAAAAAAGAATGACTTTTTCTTCTTGCTTTGATGTGAGAAAAATAATATTACATTATACCTATAAATAATACAAACTTCAAATTTTTTTCTTTGTTTTACTGCAAAAGAATCATTAAATTATGGAAATATTTACATTTACAAACTATCCTGTAACAATAAAATGTGAGTAACCTGAACAAATATGAACAACGTGAAATGTCTCAAGAAAATTACGCACAATTTTAACAATTTTCTGCCTGTTCCTCAGTGTTTAGTGTCTTTGTAGATCCGATCCATAATGCACATGTAGAAATGGTAAGTTGAGGCAGAATATTGTTAAAATTGCACTCAATTTTCTTAATTTTTTAAAATTCAAATTTCAGTTTTTTCAGTTTATTCACATTTTTTGGATAGTTTATAAAAGTAAGTATTTTCATAATTTAATTGTTTTTTTTTTGCTCTAAAACAAAGACAAAAATTTGGAGTTGTCATTATTTATAGGTTATTACCTCCGCCAAGGAGGTTATGTTTTTGCCAGGGTTTGTTTGTCTGTCTGTCTGTCTGTCTGTCCGTTAGTGTGCAACATAACTCAAAAAGTTATGGACAGATTTGGATGAAATTTTCAGGGTTTGTTGGAAATGGGATAAGGAAGAAATGATTAAATTTTGGTGGTGATCGGGGGTGGGGGGGCCCACGGGGGGGGGGCCACTGATCAGCCTTGGCGGAGGTCTGCGCTCTCCGAGTGCTTCTAGTTATGCTATTGTTTTTCTGATCCGGCCCACTTGAGATCAAATCGGGCTGAATGTGGCCCCTGAAAGGAAATGAGTTTGAGAGCCCAGTTCTACGCAGAGCTCAGTAGTGTCGAACAGCGGGACATGATTTGCTCCTGTTGAAGCATTACAGCTGTTGTTCAGCTATGTTATGGTCCAACGGTGTATGAAAAATTCATGTCCTACAGGAAATAAACACTGGTATCACACCCAACAGGCCTATACAATAGTGCATGCACTCCATTGATGGCTTAAAGAATCAATACAGAACACTGAGATTTCAACGTGAGTATTGGGTTCCGAAGAAATCATCCATGTACACCAGGTGAATGTTCTCGTACGTGCACTTTCCTGTATCGATGTTGTCCATCTCGAGGTGTAGCCTGGGAGTGGAGGAAGTCCGGTTTAATGGTCTTGGGATCACATCTCAGTTTTTTGCAGATGGTACGGTCCTGTCTGTTCCATTGAATTGTGATCTGTAGCTTCTACTGAGTGTGAGATGAGTGGGATGAGGATCAGCACATCCACATCTGGGGCCATGGTGCTCAGCTGGAGAAGGGTGGAGTATTCCCTCTGATTTGGACATGAGTAGAGGAACATAAGTGTCTCAGGGTCTTGTTCATAAGTGAAGGAAAGGAGCGGAGTCAGAAGTCAGAGCTCCCAGTTCATCATTTGATCCATATTAAAACCTTCAGCTCAAGTGTTGATCTGTGGGAAGCCACTGGAAGAACAAGATCACAGGTACATTCAGTGGGAATGGGTTTCCTCTGCAGGGTGGCAGGGTTCTGTAGTGTGGTCACCTGGGAGGAGCTGAGAGTAGAGCCACTACGCCTCCACATCAAGATGAGCTGAGGAGGAGCTTTGGACATCGGGTTAGGATGGCTCCTGGACGTCTGCCGGGGGGGGGGGGGGGGGGGGGGGGGGGGGGGGGGGGGGGGGTCCTCAGCGGGGGGGAGGACGGGGGGCAGATGGTAGGATGAGGCAGGGATGGAGGGATCACAGCTCTGGGCTGGTCCTGGAGAGAGAGAGGAAGGAAGGAAAGAGGGATGGATGGATGTACACTATAAAAAATATCTGTAATTTAACTGAATTTTTACCGTTTATTTTACAGATTTTTCCTGCATTTTTCAGATACAGGAAAATATCAATGAAATGACAAAAACAGACTGTGATTTACATGTCAAATGTAAAATAACATGAAAAAACTGTAACTGTGAATAACCATAAAATTTCCATTTTTTTTAAAAGAGATGTTTTCTTTTTTCACAGAAAAATACAGTTAAAATATATTTGCAAATGTATCATAATTTCACAAATATTTCTTTTCTATTTATGAGATTAAACTGTTATTTTAAAGTTTAATACTGTAAAAAATAATAAAACGAGATAAAATTACTGACAATTAACCGTAAAAGAAGTATTTGTTCTGTCAGTTGAACCAGACTTGTTTGTTAATTGACAAATGTCTTGTGTAATTACAGGAGGTTTCACAACAAATATGCTGAATAAATGTATTTTTGTGAATGTATAACATGTATAAGCACTGATAAACTGTCCAAATACAGTTTTTATCAGTGGATTGGACAACTGAGTCTAATTGAACATTATTTATATCTATATTTATAGGGAATTTGATTGTTTTAATACATGTAAATATTCTTTTATTAAACATTAAAAAGTCAAAAAAAGCAAAATTTCATGTAAAGTTAGGGCAAAAAACTGTATGTTAATTCTGGAAAATTACCGTATTTTTATGAGATGGTCATTTTCTGTTATTTTACAGTATTTTTTCGACACCCCTGCTGCCGGAATAATACCGTTTTTTTGTTGTTTTTTTTTACTTTTTTTTTTTTTTTTTTTTACAGTGTAGGGCTGCATGATATTGGAAAAAAACTGACATTGCTATTTTTTTGACCCTTCAATATATACTCAGGAGGATTTAATAACTGTGTGGTGCCGATTAATTGCGATGGTTAAACTAATGTGTTTCAGTTTCATCCTTCTGTAGCTGAAATAATTCCAGATAACTGAAGTTTCTTTTCTTTTTGGCACCAACTCTTCGTTTTCAGTGATTTTCTTTTGCTCGTTGCTCATTTTTCAGTGTTGTTACCAGTGACTCACTCCATGTGCAGGGGGCGTGGTCTGCTTTGGTAAACTGATTAAGAATGCTTGTGATTGGTGGATGGCTGTGTGCAGTGTGTGTCAGGTACCCAGGATGAACTGAGATGAGAACACGTTGACTTCATTTACCTCCTACGTTGCAGGACGTACGATGTGACTACTGCGCTCACGTACATTGCGATGACAATGCTCAAACGATGGATGGATGAATGGAAGGGTTAGATGATGGATGGATGTTATCTGTTTCAAACATCTACAATTCATTACTCAGAAATTTTTTCCAATTGTATAAAAACACCTTTTTTATATGCTACAAAATAAAATCTTTATACACAGGGTTGTTCAAAAAGAATGAATTGATTTCATTATGCAGTATTTTAATAAGGAAAACCAAATCGAAAACTCCAGCCAAGTCACAAGCATTCTACTCACAATCAGCTTTTATTTCCTGTCTTCCAGGTGTTCAGTGTGTCCACCACCTGCAGCACGGACAACATCAATGCCATAAGAGAATTCCTCCCAGACGCATATGAGCATATCACCATCCACTGAGATGATCGCTGTTGTTATTCGATGTTTAAGATCATCGAGGTTAGTGGGTAGAGGTGGAACACAGCGATCGACTCAGTGTTTGCTGATACGTGTCTGGGAGGAATTCTCTTATGGCATTGATGTTGTCCATGCTGCAGGTGGTGGACACACTGAACACTTGGAAGACAGGAAATAAAAGTGGATTGTGAGTAGAATGCATGTGACGTGGCTGGAGTTTTCGATTGGCTTTCCTTATTAACCCTTTCATGCACAGGTCACTCCAGTGGACAGTTCCTCTCCAGATGTTCTCTTGTATATTCATGGGTTTAGTTGTTTTAGTTCCATATCAGCCAACACAGTGGACACTTATGCACCATCACATACACTACATTCACACCATCACTGTAACTTTGCTGTTCTTGGTAAACCTGATCTGCACTAACATGTTTGAGTGTAAATGGATTGTTATTCGTTGGACAAGAAGGTTTTTTTTGCACATTATCTCAATGAAGTGAGGAATTAATAGCATTAGAATATGTTCAAATGTGAGAAGACATCAGATTAGCAGCATTAAACATGTTTTTATTTCATTGTTTTCATATCCCTCTGTGATATTGGGTTTTAAACACGTTTCTTTACTTCAAAAATTAAATGCATGGATATTTTTGTAACTCCACAGAAAAAAAACCTTGATCGCATTTTTCTTTTTTATGCCTAAGGAAGAGTAAAAACTCTGAAGAAAAAAATCTTGACTAAGGTTCTCACAATTAATGCATGAAAGGGTTAAGATACTGCGTAATAAATAGGGGTGTTAGAAAATATCGGTTCTGCAATATATTGCGAAGTTTCATATCACGATACTGTATTGATATTAAAAAGTACTGTATCGATATTTTTAGGTATTTATTCAAACGCAGACATTGTGGAGGTTCATTTTTGTTTTTTTCTGTTTATTGTTTATGTCTTATTTATTCTTATTTAACACTGTTTTATTAGATAATGGTACCTAAAAGCACTTTTTACTGTCTGAGAGGCAGATGTTAGTTCCTTTGTTGGAACAAAAATCCTGTTCTGATGTTAGTTCTGAACGAATTGAATCTGAACATTTGAGCAGGATCTGAAACTGGAATGTCTGGAAAACAGAATGTCAGTTTGAACGCAGGAACATTTTGTGATATAACATTAGATCCTGTTGTGATCAGATAAAAATGTGTTTAGTATTTGTGCAGATTTCTGGTGTAATTCAATTATTCAAGCAAATAATCATGTAAAAAAAGAAACAAATAAAAAAAAAAATTGCCTTTTAAACAGTATCATGATATATCGTATCGTGATCCTAGTATTGTAATTTGTATCGTATCACCAGATTCTTGCCAATACACAGCCCTAGTAATGAAATCGGTTCATTCTTTTTGAATAACCCTGTATATTCAGAGAATGTGCACACGTTAACATAATGCAGTGCATTATGGGATACATGGGAAACGTTACCCTTGAATGTGTTTCTGTTGCAGTTTGATGCAGACTCAGTTTGAGTTAACGCAGCTTATTCTGAAAAATACCCCCCTGTAGCGTCCTCCGAGACATTTTCTGTGAGTTTATAATAAATTCACTGTTTAACATCAGAAAGGTCTAATCTGCATAAAGTTTTCTGTGTGACTCTAGCTGACCAACAAAACCCGAATGGGGAAAAGCAGTGGCGGCTCCTGCTGGTAGTTTGGACACTGGTTTTTCGGGTCAGCTGTTGTACAAAACTAACCAGTTGCCAAAATAAAACAGTGTTACTGCTATTTGTGTCGACAAAACCACAGATACACAGCCTGTCTCTACATTCCTGAACCAAAAATATACCTATAAATTCTACATAATATTAAATGAAGACTCACTGGAGAGTTTTAGCTTTTCCTCTAAAGGTAGGAGGGGCTTGGAGTGGATAGTCGGTGGATAAAAACCATGAATTTGCCAACAGAAAATGGAGTTTTTCTTTTCCTGCTGCTTGTAAGTTAAGTTTATACAATAATAGTGACTGTTTGAAAAGTATACAACTACATACTAAATATGTTTATGGTTGTAATCCATGATTATAGATAGTTATATTCAATTTTTGCTATTTTCATGTTCCTTGTTGCACTATGGGCCTTAGAGTTCTGCTGTTCCAGTCTTCTGCATAGGCAGTACATATGGCAAAACCAACATGATACCGTGAAAATGTGTAAATATACACACCACTTTTAATTAGCGAGTTATCTGTACGGATTCTAATAAAAATAATAATAACAATAATAATGACAATAATAATAATAATAATAATAATAATAATAATAATAATGCATTTTGTTTATAGGTGACTTTCAGGAGTCATTGGTACAAAATTGTTAAAATAAAACAATTGTAATTAAACACACACACACACACACACACACAAACATATATATATATATATATATATATATATATATATATATATATATATATATATATATATATATATAGATAGATATAGATATATATAGATATAGATATAGATATATAGATATATATAGATATAGATATATATAGATATATTAGTGGTGGGCAGCGATTAAAATTTTTAATCGCAATTAATCGCATGGCTTTCTGCGATTAATCACGATTAATCGCATAGTTGTTGGGGGGGGGGGGGGGGGGGGGGGGGGGACGCATCAACAGCATGTATTTCCTTTCAGTGATATTCCAGACTGGAAGTACTCTGGTGATAAAAATAATTGCACGTCAGTGCTTCCAAACAACTGTGTCCTTCTGCCCCCCACCATCTGAAGACATTTAAAATGAAAATGTCCATGGAAAAAAACACTACTTTTACACATGTTTATGTCCCCACCAGTGTATTTACAGTTGTGAGTGACTGACAGGAGTCTTAGTCCCACTAATCAGTACTAATACTAATAAGCCCATTAATGTGATGTTCAGTTGTTCAAAGCAAGCAAAAGGGGCCCTGAAGTGGTCAGAATAAGTGGCACTAACGTATGTTTGGTCCTTTCCGTGTTACCGTAGTCAGTTCGGACATAGAACTAACAGACATGTTTCTTTCACTCTGTTTGTATGGCCCCAAAAACGTTTGCCTGTGAGTATTTTATGTTCAGTTGTTGTAAGAATGAATAGTATCAAATATCTCTGATGTGAGCCTTTGTTGCTGAATAAAAAGACGTCGTAAATCTTTAATTAACCTGTAAATGCTAATCGTTAGCGTGTCTGTGGATTTTCCCATTCAAGTTAGCATCGAGATAAAATGACTGCTAATACAACATTCCCATCGTAAATGAGTAAAGGTTAGTTCAAAGGCTGACATATTAGACCTAAACACAACCAATGAATTTACATAAACTTAGCATGAGCCTGCATAAAGAATTAGCAACCCATCTGCGACTGCTTGCGTAAACAAATTAGCTTAAACATCAGCATTACTTGTAAAGTTCGCCGGTTTTCTCCTCTCAGCTGCACATACACACAGCACCGGTGTGTGGACCGGCAAAATAAAAGCATGAGTTTCAAAATAAGAGTCCGTATGTATAAATCAACCAAGACTTGCTTGGAAGGCAGAACAATAATAAAACGGCTTTAACGTGAGATAAAAAAATTGTCGGCGTTATTTAATGAATGCGTTAACGCGGTAATAACGCGTTAACTTGCCCACCCCTAAAATATATATATATATATATATATATATATATATATATATATACACATATATATGTGTGTGTATGTAACATAGGTAAATAAAATGGCAGCAGATAAAAGTGAAACAGTGGAATTTATTTTAAGCTTGAGGGTTAGGGGTTACAGGTATGTGAACTGGACTTCTTGGTGTAAATTGACACCTGACCAAATTCCACTGAATAACACACGAATGGACAAAACTGTGTAGGTATAGCACGCCAAATGCCATAAGAACTGGCGTGACATACAATGTGATTTCATGAGATCAGTCCTGGCAAAACTGATAATAAAGCTGACTGTGACTAAATACATTTTGGCTCCGTTCAGACTGCAGACAAACGTGGCCCAAATCCAGTTTTTCCACCCATATGTGACCCATATCTGATCATTTAGAGACAGTTTGAACAGCGCTAATCCGACCCAGACCACTTTCATATGCGGTCCTAAATCTGATACGTATCTGATATTTTCCAATGTGACTTCAGTTTGAACGGCCAGGTCGCATTTATCCGACCTTTACGTCATTGAAATGCAACAAAGTCACAATTCTGCGTCCCATGAGGAGGAGCGGAGGTAAACCATATTTCCTCCTGTAAACACAGTGTGTGTCTGCGTGGTCTCCTATTCCATCAGGACCTCTTTAGTGCATGAGGGTCCCTTCAGGGTCGCATTCAGTTCAGACTTCAAAACTGACAGAAGTCGCATTTAATGTGGAATATGAACGAGCATGAAAAAAATCATGTTTCACCCAAAAATCAGAATTTTGCATTAAGACCTGCTGTGAACAGAGCCTTAGACTCAATTTTTGTGGCATCTTTGTGGACTTTTTCTGTTCTGAACCTCCAAACCTAACCAAGTGATATCTGTGTCTAAACCCAAAACCCAAAACTGTTCAGTAAAAACAGGTAAAATGCTATTTCTAACAGATGTGACTGAAAAGCCTTAAGGGTGGTTTAAGTATTGATGAACACTGGTGTGAGCAGCTGCAGGTATGAAAGCAACCTCACATTGTCTCTGCTTTTCCTTCGCTGGTCTACAAGTATAATGGCTCCAGAATATAAGTAGTTCAACTTTACTGAGTTTGAGTCACTAAAAAGAAAAATGAAGTCAAAAATGCTGGTGTGCTGTAGTTTCTAAGCTACAGTCTAGGGTCAAAATGTGAAATTCTGTGAATTAATGAGAGAACGGGTTTAACTCCAAAGGAATATTATTGTCAGAGCGACCAGATCTACTTCAAAACACTGTCTGCACATGAAAATATATTCACTTTACAGGTTCTATCTAGTGGAAGACTTATAAATCTATCGTTAAAATGTACATGAATTAATATCGGCTAAAATTTACTTAGGGGGTCAAATGAGTGGCCATTTTTGTCAAAAAAAAAAAAAAAAGTTGTAGGAAACGCATAGAAGTGTGTGTAAATAATGCTAATCCATCTGTGCACAGACTACTGATATTCTCTGACAGTGGAAGCTCTATTTTCATAAATATTGGATTTGGAATAGCACGTGGATGTGAAAACTTTGCTGGTGGACGGACGTGACATTACCCATGATGCTCTGGTCAGTCCCAGTACTTTATTAGGAATAAACTTCTAGACTTCCTATTGCTAATTGTGCTCTTCTTCATAAATGTTGGTATTGTGGATCTAAAACAATCCCAGCTGACACAAAAACACTAAATGTGTCAGTGGACGGATGTGACATGGTTGTTGTGGATCCCATCATACTGATGCTCTGCAGCCATGTCAGCGTTTACACTAATGATCCCTGTGCAAAAACTAGGAGCACTGTTATTTATTGGATAGTTTAGCATCAGACTAAAGAGGAAAGAACAATCTAGAATTGTTCTTTGTGTCTAAAAATGCTTCTTATTGTAAAAGTGTTGATGTAAACAGTGCTGTGTGCCATTCTTCATGTATGTATTGGTGGAACAGAAGCAGGATGGATCAGCACCATACTCCAGATTGAACCTGTACAAATAAAACATGTGATATGGAGGAGAGAATCTGGGAAGAAAAACTGGGGAATCTAAAAGAAGAGAAGATTTGTTTTTCAGCTCAATTCAGTTCAAATAGAACTTGTCCATTTGTGACATGAAAATATAGCATTAATTGTGCTGAAATTGGACATTTTTGAGCTGAAAACAGTTTCATATGAGCATCAACATGTTGAACAGAACTGAAATCCTGTACATTTGCAGAACTTGCATTTACCAACACAAAGTTCCTTTGGATTCACTGAGATTGATTTCTTATGCACAAAGACACAAATAAGACCTCTAAGCACATTTTAGCCAATATATATGCGGAAGAACACTTTATTGCGTACATTGAAAACACCAGATAACCAGCATTTTGGTCATTTTTTTTCTCCAATTCATATTAAAGTATGTAAGATTTAGCACATTTAATGTCAGAGGCAGAGAAGTAGTGAAAATTGTAAACCAGTGTTACATTTACTGAGTGGTGAATACTTGTAAGAATAAGTAGACTGTATTCCTCAGTATGTTGGTTTATGTAGAGAAGGGCCCAGAATGTTCTCTGTAATTCAAGTAGAGTCTACACAGCACAGATTGGATTGAATGAGATCCCAGCGATGATAAGACCTCCATCTGTTTGTGCTTTTAACTGTGTACTAATGGCTAAATGAAGCTCCATCATAGCTAGCTTAACATTAGCATCTGGAGGTACACCCTCCGCAGTCACAACAACAGCTGTAAATTCTCTTGGCAAGATGGAAGGACGACATTTGAGCATCACAAATTACAGCTGAGCAGAAGAGTGGCTGATGATGACAGAGGAGGCGCCTCTGCAGTCTGTGTGTTAGAGCACAGGTGTCAAACATGTGGCCCGTGGACCAAAACCAGTCTGCTAAAGGGTCCAATCTGGCCTGTGGGATGAATCCTACTATAATGGACGTTACTGTGTCCGGCGTGTGTTTGTCCGACGCGTGTCCCGATGTTGCAGCATGGGACGGTGTATGGGTGCAATTCCGCTGTTGCACCACGGAAGGGTGCTATCGTACAATGGCACCACGGGTACAATGCCGCTAGTCCTACTATAATGGATGTTTCTGTGTCCGACGCGTGTCCCGATGTTGCAGCACAGGAGGGGGGTACGGGTGCAATGCCGCTGTTGCACCACAGGAGGGTGCTATCGTACGGCGGCACCACGGGTACAATGCCGCTAGTTTATGCAGTGCAAGAATTACACTGAGATATTAACAGGTCGTCGTTATTGTAAATCACAATCAGTTCTCAACTAACTTACCTGGTTAAATAAAGGCTAAATAAATAAAATAAATATTAACAATCATTTTATCTCTGGTTCCACATTCAGACCAATTCAATCTAAAGTGGATCAGACCAGTAAAATACGATCATAATTACATATAAATAACGACAACTACAAATTTTTCTCTTTTTTTTCGTGTAAAAACAATCATTTTAGTTCAGGTTCCATATTTAGACCAATTCAATCGGTAAAATATAATCATTATAACCTATTAATAATGACAAATACAAATTTTTCTCTGTAAATGTAAACATTTTCATGTAATTTTACTATATTTACACTAAAGCAAACTATAATTTCTCAAAAAACGTAAATAACCTGAACTAATATGAACAACCTGAAATGTCTTAAGAGAAGTGCAATTTTTTAAATAAGTCAAGTTTTTATTTGATTTTGTAAAGGAGAATATACATGTTTTACATTCACATGCGCATATAACATTTTACATCGTTGTTTTTTCTATATTTCTATTCGGAAAAGAACAAAACAGTCTGTTCCTACAATTGTTTTTCTGTGTATACATCCAGTGTTATCACTTCTATATTTCTTCCCCCTCTTTTTTTCAAACAACAAAACATTTGACAGAAAAAAATAATGATAATACAAATGACAGTAATATAATTGCTAAACAACAGTGGGTGTCACGATTTGTTCCTTTTTAGTGTTCATTAAGTCCACCCATGGTTTCCAGCATTCCTCCAATAAGAGAAGTGCAATTTTAACAATATTACATCTGTTATGAAATGTTTTGTGTATTTTTAGATCCACTGCGATCTGTAAATTGTAATGCACATGTGTAAATGATAAACTGAAGCAAAATATTGTTAAAGTTACACCTATTTTTCCTCAATAAATGTCATTTTGTATGTTAGTCCCATTGTTTTAAAGGGCAGGTTGTAGATGTACACATTTTCATTATGTAATTTTACTTTTTTCACTCTAAAACACAGGTGTCAAACATGCGGCCCGGGGGCCAAATCCGGCCCACCAAAGGCTCCAGTCCGGCTCATGGGATGAATTTGTGAAATGCAAAAATTACACTAAGATATGAACAATCCTTTTAGTTCAGGTTCCACATTCAGAACAATTCAATCTCCAGTGGGCAGGACCAGTCAAATACTATCATAATAACATACAAATAATGACAACTCTAAATTTTTCTCTTTGTAAATGTAAATATTTTCATGTATTTACACTAAAACAAAGCATAATTTCGCAAAAAAAAATGTGAATAACCTGAACAAATATGAACAACCTGAAAAGTCTTAAGAGTTTTTTTTTTTTTTTTTTTTCCAATTTTAACAATATTCTGCCTGTTATTAAATGTTTTTTGTGTTTGTAGATCCACTGTGATCTGTAAGTTTTAATGTGCATGTGGAAATGATAAACTGAGACATAATATTGATAAAATTAAATTTATTTTTTCATTTTGTTCATGTTATTCACATCTTTTGAAAAGATAGTTTGTAGATGTAAACCTGTTCATAGTGTAAATTTACTTTTTTTGCTCTAAAACAGAAAAGTTTGGAGTTGACATTATTTGTATGTTATTATTTTACTGGTTCGGCCCACTGCAGATCAAATTCAGCTGAATGTGGAACTGAACTAAAATGAGTTTGACAGCCCTGCTCTGAAACATAGAGGTAACTTTGGAGTTGACATTGTTTATATATTTTTGTGTTATTATTTTACTGGTCTGGCCTATTTGGCTGACTGGGGCCCCAGAAGTTGTATGTTTTCGATTTTTGCAGTTTAACACATGGTGAGTTAAATAAGTAAAGCTTTATGTAGCATATTGTAAAACATACAGTTACAAAAGCACGAGCAACCAGGCAAACATTTGAGCGTAACAGTGAGACGTACATGACAAGGACAGAGCCAGACATCCAAACATGCACAGGCTGCACAGATCTGGCTCGACGATAAAGGTCAGTCCAGATTCTCTGCACATCTGACAGATTGAGGAAGACGATTCCAGAGGGTTGGAGTGAAAACGGCAAAGTCACGGTCACCTTCTGTAATTTAGTTTGAGCGTGGAACAGATAAGAGACAAATATTTGAGGTAGGGCTGCAGGATTTTGGCAAAAAAAAAAATCCCGATTTTTTTTCCTCTAAAAACTCGATTTCGATTTCGATTTTTGGGTATAACTAGAAAAGGCAACAGCAGTCAGCATGTCGTTTTCGTGAGCAGCCCACAATGCAAGCCACTGCTCTGACCTCAAATCTGTGATGGGATCACGTGATGAACCTACAGTTTTGTTTTGTTTTTTCTCTTCATTAAATCTTTGAAATGAAGTAGAGTACACAAACAATGTATACAACAAGAAAATAACATAAGTTTGTCAGGGGGAATACACTATAAGAAAATGTCCAAATCAGAGCAAATACTGATAGTTGTTACAACCTTTTTGTTTCCACATTTATCTAACAGCTTTAAATAAATTTCAACATCTTACAAAACATAAATAATATTTGGTTTTGTGTTACAGAACTTACATTTGTGAATGAAAAATTTAGCAAGTAAGAGGACTAAATTAATTATTAAAAAAAAAAAAAATTTTTTTTTTTCTTTCTTTTCTGGGTATCTGGCCCACAGCAGTGATACCAGTGTCAGTCAGTGACAGGCATCAGTCGTGCGTGTGTGCGTGGACCAGGTTAATATGAGTGATCCCCATGCGGTTCTATTTAAATTGGGGGATCCGTGCGTGGAACAGACCGACCCAGGACACACTGGAGGGATTCTATGTGTGGAGCTGGTGGATGTGTGTGGGCACAGGGCTGTGTGGGCTCCTCTGCTGAGGCTGAGGACCCCGAGACCCGGACCCGGTTCGGAAGAAGACAGTACGGTACGGATCCGGGACAACGGAAGATGAGTGATCCGCTTGCAGTTATATTTCAATTGCGGGATCCGTGCGTGAAGCCACGGCTTATATTGCTATAAGTACTGCGGGTTCATGAACAGATTTAACGTCCGGTCATTACACAGACTTCTGTGACAGACCGCTGTCACAGGAAGAGCCTACGGGAGCCCGCGGGCACGCGGAGGCGCGCGGCCCGGAGGCATGAGAGAGATGAAATCGATTTTACGATTTCCCTTTTTTAAAAATTGTCCTAATTAAAAAATCCGATTTCGATTTAAAATCGATTAATCGTGCAGCCCTAATTTGAGGAGTGGAGTGGTCCAGGGGTTGACGGAGGAGGCAGGGGGTTGGAGGTGTCGGCAGAGGGGAGGTCATGCACAGACTGGGATGTAATTAACAGGATTCTAAATATTACCAGGAATATGAGTACAGAGGTGATGGGAGAACGACAGCTGGTTTTAGTTCCCGGGTTCCATCAGGTTTCTACAAGTTACATTTAGGACTTTTTCAAGCAATAATGCAGAACTTTTGCTGGCAGCGTCCCCCTAGAGTCAAGGAATGGTATTGTATGTAACAACTGTTGTAAAATCTGTAGCCCAGCGGTTTCCAACCTTTTGTAAATCCTGACCCCATTTTAACATCACAAATTTCTGTCGACCCCAGACATTCAAAACAGAGAATTTTTTTTTTTTGCTAAAATTAATTTGTTTTTGATCGTGTAATAGTTTTCTATCCTATGTTTCAAATACAGGTTAATTTTAGAGGACATTTATGCTGCGTTTCCACGACGTGGAACCGGCTCGACTCGACTCGGGTACCAGGTCCTATTCCTGGAGACCGTTTCCATTACAGGATACTACCCGCTTTACAGTACCTGGACGTCATAGCGATGCAGCGTGTTACTTCTGTGTCGTCTGCTCAGAGTTGCTGATAAACTCGCTCATTGTATGTTGTATCGTCAAGCTCATGCTGAACTTTTACTTCTGAACCTCCTCAACAAACCATGGTGTAGTTTTGCAGCTGTCATCATGTGGATTAACCTACCGCTATATTTACTGTAAACTTCCGCATCTGTTTTTTGTAAAACAGCAGATCACAGAGACAACTCTGACCAGTCAGTGGTCTGCAGTGTTTACACGTCATGTTTTAGTATCTAGTCCCCAGTCCTGGAACCTTGGTGGAGGTGATACCAAAAAACTAGTGCCGGGTACCAGATTCCAGGTCCTTTTTTGGAAACGCAAAAAGGTCAAGTCGAGTTGAGTCAAGTAGAGCCGATACCACGAAGTGGAAACGCGGTAGTAGTCTATATAATGTCTATTATTGTGGACAGAGGCAGTAAATCCAGGTGTAGATTACTGCACAAAGGGAGAATGTTATTTTCCTTGGTCAGGATCTGTACAGTCAGATCAGCTGGGATTTACAAGGAGGACAATTAATACTGAACAAACAAGAACTGAAACTATGAATTATGAAAGAGCTGCAGCATCTGAAACTGACCACAATGAACATTTGACACAGAAACAGAACCACAGTGTTTCAGTTTCACAACCACAGTTTGTCTGATATGGATTGGGTTTGGGTCTGACAACTCAACACAGATTTTTTATCAGTAAGGTTTTGTTTTTTCTTATCAGTTACTAGAAATTTCAGCTGACCCCATTTGAATTCCAGGCGACCCCATGTGGGGTCCTGACCCCAAGGTTGAAAGACCCTGCTGTAGCCCCTTTTCCACAGCACTTCTGTTCTAGAATATTCCCCCTTTACGACATGACGACATGCATTACTACGCTTCAACCTGCCCGAGCACGGTCACAGTCAGAAAACCGGACCAATTAGGGAACGGAAAGATATCTTCGCCCGCCTGGTCCCGCTAAGACATCTATGAGAAAAATGTCTCTGTTTTGAATGTCTGGGGTCGCCAGAAATTTGTGATGTTAAAATGGGGTCATGAGCCAAAAACGGTTGGGAAGCACTGGTTTTAAACATGGAGAAAAGTTTGGAGTTGACATTATTTATAGTTTTAGTATGTCTTTATTTTACTGGTCTGGCCTGTTGGAGGTCACATTGGCCTGAACTCAAATGAGGTTGACACCCCTGATTTAAACCCACGGCTCAGGAGACAGGCGTGCGTTCAGTGATTTCCATGAGAATGGAAACCCACTGTCTGCTTCACCGCTGGGCCATGAAATTGTACTGAACTTCCGCTGACCGTCACCTCTTATTCCTCTTGTAGTGGATGAGGTCAGGGACTGTGGAGCTTCCTTCTATGCTGTGGGGGTTGACATAACACAGAGACTTCATAGAAAAAAAAAAAAAAAAAAGGAAAAGCAGCATATCATTTCCTCAACATCTGCTACCACAGCAGGTGTTTGCCTGCTGTAAGCTGGCAGTGCCTTTCGCCACCGACATAAAGTGGATTTAAACCAATAGCGCGATTACCGCAGCAGCCAGGCAGAGCTCGGACATGCCAATTGTGTCGGCGGCAAAAGGGAGGCGGGCTGCTGTTTATTATCGGCCACACACTTCAGATTCTCCCCGACTTCAGGCCACCTCGCAGAGCTCCAGATCGGTCTGCAGACAGGCCAGCAGCAGAAGGCCAATTTGGCACCGAGCAATAGAGAGATAAAAGCAACCCCTGAGCTACTTTTGGAATGTTAACATTATTTTTTCTGGGCTCGGTTGAATACATTGGAAGAGAGGGATGCGCCACCCTGCACACTTGGCCGGCCGTACACTGAGGATCCGTCACATGTAATGGTCCATGGAGGTGGTCGGCCTGTGACTAATAGGTCAGATGTGTCTGCTCTGTGTACAATCCCCCCAGCCATGCATATCTGGTTTTATCTGAGCAAATAAGGTATAGCAACACCTCTGTTCCAGTCCACCTCTTTCATTTCCCTCTCACAAGCGATATAACCGAGGAAGAAGAGCAACTGTTCAGCTATATACCACTCCTCTCATCTCCGTCTATAACTCAGCCGACAGGGAGGAGGAAAATAAAAAGTAAAAGTGAGGAAAGTGGCTGTTTTCTAAAGCACACCAACCGCTGACCTTTTACAGGACACTCATTGAAATACTCTGAAATTCAAAATTTTTAACCTTCGTGTGTTATTGGATATCGTCATCTACCTCCTTGTTGGTTGCCGTGACAACATTCTCCCTCCTCTTGCCATAAAACATCTGAGCAGCACTTAAAAAAAGTAAACACATGCAATAAAATAAATGTTACAACGTCATAAACTGACAAAAATCAGTCATATTCACTACTTACAGCTTCAAAATGTCTATGAAATCTGTCTGAATCACTGTATAGTTTTAACATAACGTACTGCACATTTTTAATCCTCCTCGACCAAATATAGTGTAAGATTCTGTTGAAAGTTACTGCCCTATAATTTAGATTAGATTGTGTTTGTGTAAAACTGATTACCTACATATTTATATTTGAAAGTACTCACATATTAGAACTGCACAAAGTAAAAGTGAGGAAAAGTAAAAGTGAGGAAAGTGGCTGTTTTCTAAAGCACACCACTGTTGACCTTTTACAGGGCACTCATTGAAATACTCTGAAATTCAAAATTTTTAACCTTCGTGTGTTATTGGACATCGTCATCTACCTCCTTGTCGGTTGCCGTGACAACAGCTTCCATCCTCTTGTCATAAAACATCTGATCAGCACTTGCTAAAAAGTAAACACATGCAATAAAATAACTGTTATAACATCACAAACTGACAAAAATCAGTCATATTCACTACTTACAGCTTCAAAATGTCTATAAAATCTGTCTGAATCACTGTATAGTTTTAACACAATGTACAGCACACTTTTAATCCTCCTCGGCCAAATATAGATTCTGTTAAAAGTTACTGCCCTATAATTTAGATTAGATTGTGTTTGTGTAAAACTTATTACATACATATTTATATTTGAAAGTACTCACATATTAGAACTGCACAAAGACACTGGACCTGGAAAAAGTGTGTGGTCCTGGAAAATCTCTGTTTTGAGGGGGGGGTCAAACAGTCCTCCCCCTTAGCCCCTCCCTTCCGACGCATCGAGAATCGGGACACCCCTACCCCTTCACGTGAACGCGCAAATTTGAGGGGTAGGGCTAAGGGGGAGGGGCCAAGGGGTGAATTGGAATAGGCCTTTATGTTTTAGGAAATGACCAAAAATAG
>NC_043977.1:3190128-3195128 GCF_902148855.1 Sphaeramia orbicularis | reverse complement strand
AACGACAATAAAGCACATTTACAAAAGGAACCAACAACTGGAATGGGGTTATAAAGGACTTGTATCGGTACCCGGTATCGGCAAGTACTCAAATGTAAGTACTCGTACTCGGTCTGGAAAAAAGTTGTACAGGGTGGGGAAGCAAAATTTACAATATTTTGAGGCAGGGATTGAAAGACAGTGTATGACCGATTAGTTTATTGAAAGTCATGAGAATTTATTTGCCACAAGAAAATGTCCATAATAGAAAATGTTTTTATTCTATGTGTCCTCCTTCTTTCTCAATAACTGCCTTCACACGCTTCCTGAAACTTGCGCAAGTGTTCCTCAAATATTGGGGTGACAACTTCTCCCATTCTTCTTTAATAGTATCTTCCAGACTTTCTGGTAATAGTTTTACTCATAGTCATTCTCTTCTTTCCATTATAAACAGTCTTTATGGACACTCCAACTATTTTTGAAATCTCCTTTGGTGTGACGAGTGCATTCAGCAAATCACACACTCTTTGACGTTTGCTTTCCTGATTACTCATATGGGCAAAAGTTTCTGAAAAGGTATGGATAATAGTGTTAGGTATGATTATGACATCAATATATGTTTGGTTTCAAAATAATTGACGTAGTGCCTGCTGAGAAAAAACAACTAAATGTTTATTGTAAATTTTGCTTCCCCACCCTGTATCGATGCATCCCTAATCATAGTTATCATTATTATTGAGGTATTATTGAAATTGTGCTCAAAATGTTCAAAAAGTACTAATACACACTGAAATAATTTAACCAAGTTAAATTGAAAAATAAATAAGTAAATAAAATAATTGCACAATGTCCCTTCTGTTGCAGAAACATTCCAATATTAACCCTTAGTGGTCTGAGTCCATTTTGTCCGTTTTTCAGTCCTTTTGCAAAACTTCATTTATATCATCTGTCTATTATTTTTTCACTTTAACCTACTATATCAACATAAAAGGCCAAAAAACACCAAAAAAATATAAAATCTGATTTGAAAAATGGATATACTTTATTGCGTAAGTAACACACAGATGCTTAACCAACCTTTTCTAAGACTTTAAAAGTGAATATTGGTCCCTAGTATTAGATATATAAAATCTGATCTGCCTTGGCGGAAGTCTGCGCTCTCCGAATGCTTCTAGTTTAGTTTTAACACAGACTCTACTGAACAGGATATGGGTCCATGTGCCACCACTGGATCTGGACCATATTTGTAAATTCTCCTGATTTCTCCCCTCATTTCAGCTCCTGCATCGTTAATAAAATTGTTACTTTAACCTTGAATATTGCATTAAAAAGCCAAACCAAACCCGATCGGCTGTTCTATAAGACGTGTTCGTTCCCTGTTCTCAGTGTTCACAGTCGTCAGCGTTTCCATCACAGGATGCACTTGGTCTGTGTGTATAAAGCAGCTGTTTCCATACAAGCCCATTCTCATTCTGTTTCACAGTCTTTCCTTCTCTCACCACATATGGAGAGAAAAGCAGCTTCTTCGATGTGCACGGCGGTATGAGTATGCAGGACCTGTTGTTTATAATGTGAATACGACTCCTGCTGTTATTGATTCTGTCCGAGAGATGAGCCCTCTGGGTTTTTCTGATGTTTATGCAGGAGAATGGTGATGCTTGCTAAGTGGAAAAGAGACAATAAATCAATAGCCAAGGTGAGGGGAGGGGAGCGCCAGGCATTTCATAGTTAAGGAGTTGTTTTCAGATTTCTGTTTTCCTTTTCTTTTGATGTACTTTAGGGGCTGAATGAGTGCGCTATCATTTTTCCCCCTGAGTTATATCAAGGCAGAGCTGAAGGTCTTTATTAGTTGAGGATATTTGAAGAGTCCAGGGGTTTATTTTTCTCTGTAGTTCATTCCTGATTCTTGAGATCAAATCGGTGGTTTTGGAAATAATGACTGGACGTATTCATTAGGAGAATTTGCTGAAGAACAATTAATATGACAAAATGACGAGAACAGAATATCAAAGTCCAGTTTAAGGACTATTTAATCAGATTTCTATAGGAAATCACAGGTGGTTTTTAGTATTTCCACAGCTGTTTGTCTGTATCATCCTTAGAGAGTCCTCAGGTCGTTTTTGCACATTTTTGTCATTGTTTTTGTTATTGTTACACCTTTCATTTATGCAAGAACGTTTCCTTTTAGATGTATTTATTGAATCTAATGTCAGTTATTCTTACAGGTCTATTATACACAGACACATGGCAGTCTGTGGGGACCCTCCAGACACAAACATATACACAAAAAATAGGACCTTATATTTACAATAAGTCATCTATATTTGAAGAAATACCAAGCCAACTGCGATAGAATCATCATATATCAATGTGTACCGGCATAAATTTCTTCCCCCACTTTAGCTCCGCTCCAAACTATCAAATGTTTTCAAGATTTTAACCATTTCAATGTCAATTTTAATATGTGATGCCACTTGTTTTACTAAAAAAGCCCAATAAAACCAAAAATAAGATATTTTTCATATGATACATGGAGGATAAGGCATCGTTTTTATGAGTCATAGTTGTGTCAAAGGTTGATTTATTTCTTTGCATATATCAAAGTCCAGTTTAAGGACTATTTAATCAGATTTCTATAGGAAATCACAGGTGGTTTTTAGTATTTCCAAAGCTGTGTTTGTCTGTATCATCCTCAGAGAGTCCTCAGGTCGTTTTTGCACATTTTTGTCTTTTCTTTTGTTATTGTTACACCTTTCATTTATGCAAGAAGGTTTCCTTTTAGATGTATTTATTGAATCTATTGTCAGTTACTCTTACAGGTCTTGGTAGTTTTTGATCAGTGCAAAACCATCATGGTAAAAAAAAATGCCTCATTTCATTTACCCTCAAATAACATTTTTTGATCTGATGTAAAAAAAAAAAAAAAAAAAAATATTGTCATTATTAAAAATCAGGAAGTTAATTCTGTTGCTACTTTTGAACATATCCGATACTCTAATGACCAACAATGCCCCATTCCCCACTATTCATTACATTACAAATCTCCATTTTTGTGTTTATTCATAAATAACACTGACATTGAGTTTTGCATCTGGTATTTAAATGGTTCAAATCCTGGAATTTATTGAACATTTGGTAGTTTTGAGCATATCTGAAGTGGTGTGAGAGAAATATACATAATATAAGCACAAACGATATTAATATATGATTTTTTTTGCATTTTTTGTGAGCGTGAGGGTCCCCAGAGGTTCATATATTAGAAGGTTAAACTCCAGCCGTCCTTCACCTTATCCTGAAGTATCCGACTAATCTGCCAATAAGCTCAGTTCCAAACACACATATTGATTCGATGGAGATGGAATGTAAATGAATGAGCTGGTTAAGGTTCATATAAACATTTACAATCCCTGTTCCTTTTGTAAACCCCTGTATATTTACCATAACTGAGCTACAATTGAGCTAATACCTATTAGACTGATTTCTGTGGAAATCTCCTACAATTTGCACACATTTAAAGCCTGTAATTTACGAGAGCAAAAAGTGAGACAGATGATTATTAGAATTGAGCATCAATAGCTCATTTAGTGCCCGTGGGATCTGTGACCGCACCTCCGGCCTCTTTAAACACCAGGGTCGTGTTTGATTGTACACTTACAGACGTGTTCGCACACATTACGTTCAGGTCAGAGAATTGAAGAGCTGGAGGAAACTGTTGACATCCGAAACCGTGAATTAGCTGCTGAACACAAAGCTTTGAAATGCTGCCATATGTTCTTTACTATTCTCACATCCTCTTTGTGTCGCCATGTACATCATTTCCTGTTTCTGCACAGATTTATCTCCAGTAATTAACACAAATACAATGAACACTGTAAAAAAAAATCTGTAATTTAACAGAATTTTTACTGTTTATTTTACAGATTTTTCCTGTATTTTTCAGATGCAGGAAAATATCCATGAAATGACAAAAATAGACTGTGGTTTTACATGTCAAATGTAAAATAACATGAAAAAACTGTAACTGTGAATAACCAAAAAATGTAAATTTTTTTAAAGAAATTTTTTCTTTTTTCACAGAAAAATACAGTTAAAATACATTTGCAAATGTATCATAATTTCACAAACATCTATCTATCTATCTATCTGTCTGTCTGTCTGTCTGTCTGTATGACGTTGTTCTTTGATGCTTTGGTTTGGCATTCTGTCAAACCATTAACCTTGTTTTTATTGTAAAAAAGAAAGTGGCACATGTGATTCAAAGAAAAAAACTTGTGTAAATGCGTCGCCACTGGAAACGAGGTGAAGAGTGAGGAGTGTATTGTTAATGTAAGGTGAATATGTTAAACAAAAAAAACGTCCTTTAGGGTGATTTTACTTCCTTCATTGTCTATTTATATCATAAAACTGGAAGGTCTCTGAGCGTGTGTGTGTGTGTGTGTGTGTGTGTGTGTGTGTGTGTGTCTGCGGTTCTGAGAAATGCAGATGTTTTTAACTGGTCAGTTTGGTTCCTACAGTTGAGGAATAATCCCATCTCAACATAAAATATCTTTTTTTCTTTAAAATTCCCTTTTTTACAGTCAGGATGGACTGATTCAATTCACGTCGTGTCACGTCTCCAACACATTCGGGTCAGTTTGTCCCAGTAGAGTTGGCGTTAACGCACATAAACAAATGGTCAGCTGATCCGGTAGTGACAGGCAGCAGAACCGACCCATAAAGATGGAAGAACAGAAACAGCACGTTGGCCCTCTGGATGGAAATATGAGGAGAAAAAAAAAAACAAGACGGAACAGTCGACCCACACAAAGTATTAGACAAACTCTGCAGGAAGGAGTTGAATATTCACCGAAAGAACTTCCAGATTCAAACACCACATTAACACCAAACATACGATAGTCTGGGATTCTGTAAAACTTACCATAATACTGGAAGGTCTAAAAGCACCTGTCTGTCTGTGTATCTGTCTGTCTGTCTCTGTGTATCTGTTTGTCTGTCTGTGTACCTGTCTGTCTGTGTATCTG